>NC_089225.1:29515102-29522602 GCF_963924675.1 Phocoena phocoena | reverse complement strand
AAACTCTCCTAAACCACCTGACTAAAGAGTAAATACCTGAGTACGACGTAAGGAGGACACGGGCAGGATGTGTCATCCGTCCAATTAGGATGGATGTGCTCTTTTAGGGGCACCAAATCATCATCCTCCCCTTTCTAGTCGCATTTCTCACCTGCTCATGTGGTGCCCACCTGTGGCTTGCTGGCATTGCCACTGCTGCAAATGGGGAGATTTCCAAGTTCAAAATGAAGCCTTGATCTTGCGTGGTGGAACTCTACCAGGACCACGGGGAGTTCTGTGAAGGAATTAAGGACAGTGTGTTGTCCTAGTTTGTGTCACCGCTCCCTTGTTTATGTTCTTTCCCTGACTATTCCCACGCCCCCTCTCCAGATTTTTGCATGGCTTTTATAGCCTCTAGTAATTATATCAGCAGCATGGAGTCTATTTTTATCTCTTTTGAATGTGTGCAACATAAATGTCAAACACCATAAAATCTCTTTTTAGCATGTACCTTGTGTGCACAGTATTGAAAAGTGATGCAGCTTTCAGAGAGGTGTTGCATTTTGAGGTCGGACAGATGAAAAATGGAAAACTCAGTCTCGCCACTTAGCTGCATGAACTTTCAATAAGCCCCTTATCATCTTGAACTTTGAGCTGCTGCTCCCGCAAAGTGGAATTCTACTGCTTACCTTATATAGGGCGCTGGCACCGTACCTAGTTTACCTTATATAGGGCGCTGGCACCGTACCTAGTTTAATGTCTGGACTGACCCTCTTTCACAGCAGGTGCCTCCAAATTCCTAAATTTTATGTTTCATGCTTAAATGTTATGACCTTTCAATGCCTTCCAGAGCCCTTTGCCAAACTTAGAAAAGAGAAACAATAAAACCTTATTAGCCCAGTGTAATTACTGTAAATTATCGTAGGGTCCGATCACAGAATTATCATAGGAGAGAAATATACAGAACCTCCTTTCACCTAAAACTGTCCCTGGACTTAGCAAACAATAATAATAATAATACGTAGCATTTATTAAGCACTTACTATGTGCCAAGCTCTAGGTCCTTTGCATGTTTGGACTCATCTAATCCTCACAACCACCCAGTGAGATAGATACTGTCATCATAGCCCATTCAGTAGAGGAAGACACTGAAGCAAGTTAAATAATCTTGCCAAAGGTCACAAGTTATAAGTAGAGGAGCTAGAATTCAAATTTAAGCAGTCTGACCCCAGAGCCCACAGAAAAAGAAATTGTATGAGATAGGAGCATTCACATTGCTGAGCTTTTCTAACTTCTAGTACAAGGTTGTTTCCTCTTTTTTCACTTCCTTTTTGGAATTGGCCCATTACGGCAGCCAAATGGACTTGTCAGTAGGACACGTAAACCTGGAGTCCCTTACTCAGCTTCTGGTTAAGGGTCACCATGCTTCCAGGGTTAAAATGGCCTCAGCATGTCCAAGTGGTCTGGTGCCTTTTTTATGGCTCATTAGTTTATCTTCAATTTAACATAGATGGGGGGAAGAGAAAATGTGTTCTTTTCTAGTCAAAAGTATACTATTGTGAAGAATAAACAAGAGGGTAGTAACTCGGAGACACGGAAGGAATAAATTTAAAAATACAGGGCATATTTGATGGTCATAAACAAAATACAGTGATCAAAGAAAGGACATATTTAGGTATGTTAGACATATAATAAATACCATATATTTTATGGGCAAAGGAATAAAAGACTGTTATGTAAATTTTCTCCACTTTTTCATAAGCTACTTGTTAATTATCCCAGTCATATTTCCATTGTTGCCATTAGTTAGAGCTGGAGAGGCCAACACCATCAGAACTCACTCACTTGTAAAGTTAAAGCTATTACTGACCAGATACTGAGCAGCCAGAGAAGTGCTCGCATGTAAAACAGAACAGGGGTGTGAAGAATTTAGGATGTGACGTTAAGAGAAGTATGATAACTTGTAAACACCAAAGTGCTTCTCAACTTTTATCGAACTTTAAAACCAGTCTTCTGAAATTTACAGTTATTAAGCTTGATCCTTAATCTTTGGTATGGTGCCCTTATGAGTCATCAAACAAACTCGTATGTGGAAGTGTTTGAGAGAAGAAAAAAGGGAAGAGTAGATCGATCAATGATCATTACAATACCCTGGGACCTAGGAATCCCCATAGTGAAGAGCACTGTGACCTGGATTCATCTAAAAGAGCCCCCAGAGCCTTGCTGAAGATAAGATATATGTGTAACATGTTCTGTGAAAACGGAGTCCTGAAGAGAAAGAAAAAAAAAAATATATATATATATATATATATATATATATTTCACATTAACTAAGCAGAAAAATTGTTCACTTACTAGGTTGGGGAAAGGGGAGAAGAGGGGATATAGGAAGGAAGGAAAGAAGGAAGGAAGGAAGGAAGGAAAGAAGGAAGGAAGGAAGGAAGGAAAGAAGGAAGGAAGGAAGGCAGGAAGGAAGGAAGGAAGATTCAATATCCTTGACCTCTGACAAAGGGCCTATTTGGGGAAATGAAAGGAGTTGGTACACGGAGTCTTCTGAGAGCATCCTATGAACATACGAAATTGTATTGCCCACCCAGTGCAAGGGATGTACTCCCCGATAGGTGGGCCAGCCCTCAACTAGGGATTCCCAAGTTTAACTGTCCATATAAAAGTTAGAACATGAGCTCTTAATTTCAAGAAATAAAAGAAGGGGAAGGAGGAAGGGAAATGGCTCTGTGTATAGAGAATCCTCACGTCTGACCTCCTCTGAATGGTTGATGCAACAAATTCAACCTAAGAGTAAAAGCATGGATATGTTTTTATTAGTAAAGAGTTAAGTTTCATAACTTTCTGAGACACTGAGACCATTGAAACAGCAAAGCTACCAGTAATTACAATCCTGAGATTCCCTAAAGTGGAAAGTCTATGAATGCTGTCTAAAATGACACTGCATTTGCTACTTAGGTAAGGTTCTTAAGGAATTTTTTCTGGTTCTGATGTCCATTTTCACCTCCCCGCCTGCCCCCAACCTTGCCCAAAAGGTTGGGTAGCATTGTTCTGTCTCTGTTGGGGGCTGCAAATGGAAATTCTGGAGGGAGGAAGGATAGTCTTGGTTTGCAATTGCGAGCAAAAGGTACCACCTGAGTGTCTTTTGCGAGATGTTTCCTTTAGATTAATGTATATCTGTCATCAGCTTAACTAAGCAGGTAAGGTGTTCATTAGCTAGGCTGGGTTTTCGAAGGGGGGTGGGTGGGTAGAGAGAACGAATGTAGAAGAGTGAGAAGAACAAACAAGTCAAAGCATTTGTTCATGCTGCAATCTACACACCAATTATCCTGCTGTGCTAATTACCACCTTTCCATACCCCAGGTACCTAAGCATTCACACTTACTCACTCTTTCATGCCTCTGATCAAAAAAAAAAAAAAAAAAGGAAGAAGACGATAGAAACAGAGGTGAAGTGAATTCTTAAATCAAAATTTCCCTTACATATGAAAAGTATAAATAAGGAGTCTTCTTCATTTTGCCATTGTTGTTTTAGACAATTAACCATTTGCAAATGTTTTAATTGCAAAATATTCCTTGCTGTCAGGCTTCCAGGCATGTACTTCCTTCTAGTCAGCCCTTGTTTTGATACTAAAAAGAAGGTAGAGAGGTGAGAATTGCTGGTCTGGCCTGAGAGTTTGGGGTTGTGCCATTAGAATGAGATCAGATCATTAAAAGTCAGTGACCACTAATTATTAGGCTACTTTTCTGAGCCTATTCAAAAATTGGGCCTTGAGGAGCCAGAGATCTACCTTTGTATCAAAACCTTGGTTCCTGCTCACCGACTGAACCTTCAGCTAACAATTAAACATCCTTTATTATGATGAAATCTGGGCTTGGAATCCCTGTTGGTTTGTGGGCTTCCTTGTCAGGGTGCTCATTTTCTCATTTCAGAGTGAAGATGGATAAAAAGAAAACCTATTTCCTGTAGCTCATTTGATACCTGGTGGGGATGCCATTCAGGTGACAAGGATACAGGCACAGAGGGGGAACAGATGTGATTTACACACTCATTATCATTTGAATGAAAGTGCAGATAGGCCTGTTCAGGGGCCCGGGCATCACCTGGACAGCTTTCCTTCTGATCTTTATCCCATCTGAGAGGCCAGGTCCCCCTGACATCTTTAAATCCCCGACCCCCAGCTGGTGACACACAGAGTTTTATGACAGTCAGCAGTCCTCTGAAGCTCCAAGCACAGATGCCATTCAGAATTGTGCTTCACACTGTTTTTTTCATTGTGTTCAGGCTTAATCAGGAATATATCCAAAAAAAGCTTAACTTGAATAATTTCCTTTGGTACTTCTCCAGAAACCTGTTTGCCACTCGAAGTTTGTGTATAGTATTCTAAAGGGCCTCAGATTTTGTGTTCTTAAAGTTATGTGCATATGTAGCTGCTTCAGCTTTCAAAAAGGACAACAAAATGGAAAGGACCATAAGTTATAGATGTCATCAAAGTCCTATGTTTTTCTGAGTATCAGATCAGACCACCTCAGTTAGTGATAGATGAATTTTAGAGTGCAAAGGCAGTGTAAAGTCCGAATGAAAGTACCAAAAAGAAAAGTTTTTATTTGGCCTGTTTTGCTCTTCAGAAAGGATTTTCAGCTTCTTTGTTTTGCTACCTGGAATGGCTGCTGTCACCAGGATCCCTCAAGCATTTTTTGTTACTTATTTGTGGGATGTGTGAATAATATGGAAAAGTTGCTTGTGTCATCTGAAGAGTTCAAATGAGTTCTGTACAATACAAACTTTTTTTTCTTTTTTTAATACATTTTCAAGAAAGCTTGCTTTAGTTCAGGTCAAGAATGCACCACAACCTTGAATAACTTAAACTGTTGTTTTTAACCTTCGCTTATCTCAGGCAGCCTGACAGTTTTGGTGGGGAGCAAAAAGTGAAAGGAATCTGTGAGAACAAATGGTGTGGTGTTTTATGATTTTAATTAGGTATTGTATTAAAGAGAAAAATATAATGAACACAAGCACATACACATTTTATTTCCCATCTAACATTAACAGTTAAAGAAAACAATCACTATCAAATTACTTTGTTACAGTCCATAATTACAACTCAGGTTACGCTTAACTGTTATTAACGGAATGTACAGTAATATGTTCTGGCATCGTAATATGTTATTGTAGCGTTATAATTAATCTTACAGGAAGTATAATAAATTTACAGTATCAGATTGAAGCAATACTGCATATAGATTTATTAATGCTTTTAATCAGTTCTGGCAAAATTAATTTTGCACTGATTGCTTACATTGGAATTTGCATATACTTAGTGAAAGTAATTTATTTTTTATGGATTCCTTTTTATTAAAATAGGGCGTATGGCCCTTTAGCTACAAAACTTTGCTGATTCTTCAGCTAAAATATTCCTAAACATTTTTAAATGCCATATATCTTCCATTTAAGATCGTTCTTTCTCTTAAAGTTTACTTTTAAACTATAGTCTTTAAAATGCTTTCTTTACTCTCATTTCAGCTATCTATTTTTTATAACTATAATGCTTGTTTCCATGTTTCTATGAGCCTGTCTGTTTTTCCCCAGGGACCTAAGTTTGAATAAAAACATACTCCTTGAAATATGTCTATATTGATAAAGCATTGTATTAACATTTCAGAAAGTTTCATGTGTAAATTTAATAAAATTGAAAAATAATGAAATCTTACTATTTGAAAAGTCCAGTAAAAATGGGACAGCACATGAGGATTTTATCATTATTTCAAGTGCAACTATATCCCAAAATTCCAAAATGCTTTCTATGTTGTGCAAAGTATGTGCAGAAAAAAGACAAGTGCAGAGTAAGAAAAAACTTAAACTGATGTAAATGTTGTCAATTGAAAAATAGTAGTGGGAAAATATACCTTCTGTGTCTTTCTATTAAAATTCATATGCTTTGTAAAGGAAAGTAAATTATTCCCATCCAAAATATAAAAAATATGTTTATGAAACATAAGATTGATATATTTTAATTTGTCAAGCAATTTGAAATTTTGAACAAGCTTGTATGTGTTGGATCGATATTTTCCTTTTTCAAAAATATTAAATTAGCTATTCCAGTGGGTACTGATTAATTTTTAATTTATTATACAAAAAATATTTGAAGAGTGATTTCTTATTCTTCTAAGTCTTAACAACATCAGCGTTCCTTGGCTTGAAAATTGAGCAGGCATAATGATATATAGCTTTCTCTTCCTGCCTTAGTAAGTTAAAATATGAAAACCCTTCCATGAATTTATTATATAGATTCTGGATAATTCTGCTATTCTAAAACTGATTTTAAAAGAGTTAAATTAAGTATTTTGATATTGCTTGTATTCTTCACTAAAATACATATATACATATACAATAGTCTGGCCTCTCTGGGCTCAAAACCAAAGTGATTTGTAAAATGATTCTATGATTTTGCACAATAAGAAATTAAGAAAGGCAGGTCTTGATATAAAACTTTACAATCAGTGTGTGAATACCCCTTTCAGGTCTTCACCTCCACGAGAGACATCCATTTTAATTTATGTAGTTGTTCTATCATCAAGGAAGATTCTGAACTTTTGAGGATTGGCCTTTATCTGCCCTAAACCTCTAACATTCCACTGTATCTCAATGAAACGGAGGTTCTGTTCTTTCTGCCCAGGGCTTTTGATAAGTGTTTGCAGACTATGTACACTTCTGAATAATAACTTTCAGTAAGGCAGAAGTCTTAAACATCTTAGTATCATTTTGTGCAGTATTATTCTGCTCTGCAAGATAATGTGTTATCAATACTTCATAAGATAACTGTGGCCAGAGAATGGATAAAATTCATAGTTACTTTCAAACTGCTCTCTTTTTTAGGGTGTGGGTCATAGATCGTGCAGCTGTCAGCCAACAGATAATCTTGATGACTGGAATGAAACTAACAGAGAAAAAGGTGTCTTACATCTAAAACACTTAGAAAGGACTTAGTAAATTATACCCAAAAGAATCAGGGCGTGAAAAGATTTTAGGCTTATTTGTTTACAGCGAAAGAGTGGCATCTTTATCCATCTGAGGAATTTTCCTCATCACCTCAGGAAGTGAAATGTACTTTTTTCTTTTTTTGAAAATGAATGCTGGTGTGATTGTTTAATTTGTGTAACCTGTTACTTGAGGTAAAAATGAAGAAGCATATGGTTTGGCCTCTCTTTTCAGTGAAGGAGGGAAGTCGTAGAAATTACTGAACCAACTAGAGGTCTAAAATGAAAGCCCTTTTGTGACTAAGATAAACCCAGAAGTACTGTGACTATCTGACTTTTGCCACATCCAGGATTAGGCCGCCAAGCGGCCAGGGTCAGCAAATTCCACTACCTGAAAATGAAGCAGCAGCAAGGGGGAGTTGGGGCCCGGGGAAAAAGCAGTTGAAGCATAGCAGGAGGAAGACACCAGGTCATATCTCTCTCCCTCTTTTTCTCTCTCTCTCGCGCTCTCTCGCTCTCTCTCTCTCTCTCTCTCTCA
>NC_089225.1:29507602-29510102 GCF_963924675.1 Phocoena phocoena | reverse complement strand
AGTGATAACATTATTCCCATTTTTCAATTGGGGAATTAAGGCTCGTGCATTTCAGTGACACATATCCAAATTCACAAGAAAATCTCTGAATTTGCTTTGCCTTGTTGTACCTATCATGAAACTCCCATTATTAAATGAGAACTTGAACCTTGATTTAGTCCTATGACCTTTATCCATCCAAGTGCAAAGGGAACAAGTTAGCTGTGATAAAGAAGGGGTATCAGGGATAGATCTTCCGGGCTTCCCTAGTGGCGCAGTGGTTGGGCGTCCGCCGGCCGATACAGGGGATGCGGATTCGTGCCCCGGTCCGGGAAGATCCCACATGCCGCGAAGCGGCTGGGCCCGTGAGCCATGGCCGCTGAGCCTGCGCGTCCGGAGCCTGTGCTCCGCAACGGGAGAGGCCACAACAGTGAGAGGCCCGCGTACCGCAAAAAAAAAAAAAAAAAAAGTATAGATCTTCCCTGGAAAAACACTTTGCTGAATAAAAATCCTTGAAGAAGAGCTGTATCCTGTTTTTAGTAGCACAGTACCTGGAAACCAAACTCTGGTGGCAAGGGGGAGGAATAAAAGACTAGGGTTCAGGTGAAGAGTCTTAGAATGTCCCCCAACATTTACCACACATAAAGACATTCTAAGAAAGCAGCTAGACCATAACCCAGTGGCTCAAATGTAAATGTTCTCCAAGCATCTAAGAGATTTAGGAAACCAAATGACTCATAAAATTCCAAAGGTCTTCTTTTAAACTTTAAGCCATATTACCAGAAAAGACATTTTTAAAATGAGGTTACATGTCTATCTCACATATTAGCTGAAGGATGAATCGTACTCTCTCCCACCATGGGCCTCCTACTTGATACTTTTGCAAATGAAATTTTAAGTGAAGGACCAACACCAAAACTGTGACTGGCACACATTCAGGTCTTCTCGTTTCACTTAGAGCTACCACATAGCTCATCAGCAGACAAGACACTGGAGCCATGGTCCCGTCTTTCTTATTATTTCAGTGGTTTTCAGTGTTTCATGCTCCACAAACTGCAATCACACATGCAATTTCGTAGTCTTCTTGTGGCAACCTCATAGACAGGGAGCACATTACCATTATTTTTTCCCATTTATACCAAGTTTTCTTGGATGATAGGCCAAGGCCACACAGCTGGTTACATATTGGGACTCGGACAAGAAGACACGTCTTCAAGCTCAAAATTCTGGGAACTGCCTCTTTCTTTATTTCTGTTGTTTCCAAACTATTGTGAGAAACATGGGTGTATTGTTAGATTCTGGTAATTGATCAAATTGGTAGGCTTCTATAACTCAAATTAAAGGGATCCATGAAAGTAACAATCATCAAAACAATTTAAAATTAAGCAACAATCTTCATTTGGGGGCATAAAAACCCCCAAAGTCCCAGGGATTTCCATTCCTTTAGTCTGATCGTGTGGAGTTTAAATTTAGATTGCATTCTTCACCAGGAATGTATATTATCATGTATATTTCCGTGTGGCTGTTACCTGCCCAGAGATGTGCTTTCAGCCTCCAGCTTTGCCACTAAGTGGCTGCAGGGCCTTACATGAGTCATTTGACCTCATTGTACCTGTATTACCTCCTTGGTCAAATGCCCAGGGTTGACTTCGTGTCCTTCTAGCACTACGGTTTTATAGTGGTCTGTGTCCAAATAGATAGTAAGCTTCCTGAGGTGAGACTAGCGCATCCCTGTGTCCTCTGGACTCAGCACATTGCAGGTATTAAATAAATGTTTGATGATGTCATCGAAAGACTTATTGGCACCCTTAGCTTGAGTGGAGTTGTAGAAAATCATTATTGACCACCTTATTAACAATTAATTGTCTATAATCCGCATATGTGATTTTCCTTTACATCAATAAAATGTCTGCTTCTGGTGAACATGAAGTATTGCCCCTGAATATCAGTTCTTTTGCATGTTAATACATTAGCAACTGATATCTTATTTGTACTGTAACTGACAGAATAATGTAGAGAAAGTATGAAAAGGGGTTAGTTAGGTAACATTGTATAGGGCATCTTCAAAACAACAGTTCTGGTATTTCAAATGTCAAGCTAATTATCAGCAATGTTTAAATGCTGTGATAGGCCATTTTTGCAAATGCTGAAATTTTCTGTCAGGTATGGACATTATAAAAATGTCACGTTTTGCTACTATTCTGTTGCATGTCACCAGAATACAAAATCTGAAAAAAAGTTAGATCAATAGACAGTAAAGAGAAACCATTATTTGTTTTGCATGTGATTGTAAAATTAATTGGTCTGGTGATAAAATTTAGAGTATTGTTTACATAGAAGGAAGAATAGAGAGAATTTAATATAATGCAATCTGGTGAGGTGAAAATAATGCTTACTATAGATAAACTATGAAGCCTTTTAAATACAGGTTTTTAGTAATGCACATTCAGATATATCTTTCCAGGCCCATTTGCTATAAAGCAAATTTAAGTATCAGCTTTATACCCTTTGGTAACCCCGT
>NC_089225.1:29467602-29502602 GCF_963924675.1 Phocoena phocoena | reverse complement strand
GAAGGTTTCTTGAATCTCAGCAAGCCCACACATAAACATGTATCGTTATATCCATTAAGACTTAAGGTTTTAGATTTTCAACTATGAGGGAGAACTCGGCCAAAGATGCTTGAAAGATAAATACGTTTAATTAGGGGCAGAGGATGATCATTAAAGGAAGTCTGACTGCTACAGAAGTCATTAACAATCTTAAATGAAATTTTTATTTTTATGATAGCCATTTACATGTATAATAAGAGCCAATGATTCTTAGGAGCAGTGTGACAGAAACAGAGTGTGGCGAGAACTCATGTAAGACATACTATTTAAATGAGCTGGTGTTAGCTATTCATATTTGTTAATGAACTAGATATGCAGGGCTATAAGAATGAATGTTCTGATGCTTTAAATTTTAATATCTAGAAATCAAGGGTAAGGATCAATTACTAGAATTTCCACCCTTAAAGGAATAATGATTAACGATATAACAAATGTACAGCTGCAAACTTCTGGAAAAAAAAGTTTAATTTAAAAACATTAAGATCAGTAGTTGAAAAAGGGCCAAAACAGCCACGTCAAGCTGTAGTAGTCTGTGATCATGGCAGTTTTTTGTGTTGGTCATGGATCATAATTCCAAATGTTTTAATATACAATAATCCATATGAATGCATTACAGACCCTGTTATCACCTGTAGTTAATGGTGCCTGTGATACAAATGAACAGGCTGTTCTCTGCTCTTACCTTTATGGTAAATAAACTAGCATTCTGGAGTCACAATAATTAAATAAAATGTAAATCCCTAATCTCATTTGGCTATTTGGACCAAGAAAGTTACCCAGCTATTACCTGTCTGGTTCTAATGATTAGTAATGATTTATTGTTCTTTTTTTTTATTGTTCCAAAAGTGCTCTGATGTGGTGCCTTGATGTCTAATGAAAAGAAATTGGTCTTAAAAAGCTACTCATTGTTTATCCTGACTCTTAGATAACACATTTTTCTTCTGATAAAATATTTTTCTTATTTATTGTTCAAAACATACAATATAGACAATAATTCTAATTCTGGTGCTGTTTTATTTAGTAGTGTTTTATCCCTGGTGCCTGGCTGTCTACCATCATACCTCAGCACATAGCTTTACTCTGAGATAAGCCCCCTCTCTTTTGCTCTCTCTCCCATGCTTTCTGTAGTTTGTCTGCAGGATGCAGGTTTTCCACTGAAGAGCGCAGTGGAGTTCTTACTGTGCCTTTCCGGTTCCAGCACAATCAAAGTTTTGTGTTTAGAATTGTCCTTGACATTCTTTCGTCCCACAATGGGGTGGACACAGTGTGCTGGAAACCATGACATCATTATCATTGACACAGACTTAAATAAATCACCTGCATCTTGGCCTCTTTCTGCTTATTCAAGGATTCTTCATCTCGAGGAAGAAAGTGCTCTTTATTTTTATAAACCTTCATCCCAAGGGTGACTGGAAAACGCAAACTTTTACAAGTGTTTTAAAAACAAATATACTATGTGGTTTTAGACACAGTATGCTGACTCAGAGGTGTCTTGGGAAAAAATGTTTAAGGTTAGGCATGAGGCAGAAAGACAGCCAGGATTGCCTTTAGTTCAGGGGGGATACTCCTAACCCACGTTATGATGTCCTTCTGAATACGGATTCATGTGAAACTTAATTAAATAGGCATAGGCATAGTATTTAAAATACATACCTGAGCTTGATGTTCAAAAAAGAAAAAGCTTGATGCTCAGTAAGTTGAAGCAAAGTACGTTCTGGGTGAAAGTGACACCATCTCAGTTGCACAATCTTTGGTAAAAGAGGGTTATAGCTAAAGTGTTACCAAGTGCCAACTACACATGTGAATACGCAGCATTTAATAATTTGGGAAGCAACTACCTCCTGTAACTTCTCTTTACGTTTTCATAAGAAAATGACAATGAGGAAGGAAGTGCGGCAGAAATCTTGAACATTACCACTATTATGCAAAAAAAAGAAAAAATGCTGTTAACTGTTTTCCCCTCAGTGACTTGATCTCTCAGATGGAAAACTTATGATTCTTCTGACTCTTGGCTACCAGAAATCACATGAGAGGAGCGAGGAAGAAAGACACAAAAGTTATATTTATATCTAGTACTGAACTTCTCAGAAATACCTTAATTTAATTCCTTGCAGAGACTAATAAAAATATCAGATGAGGGAGGCTTTTAACCAATCAATTATTATAATTGACAATAAAGTATTGCTGTACATTGAACTCCTAAATGTTTTATGCAAAATGTCCCAGTGAAAATATTCCTTAAATAAGGGAGAAGTCCAGGGCCAAGAATGAATTTAAAGTGGTCGTAGAATTTAAACAAATATCATTCAAATTATCTGACTAGTATTATGCCCAGTGGCATTAAATTAGCATCTATTTATATCTGTGTACTTTACCTTAAGAGGCTCATAATTTTTCAGTTCTGATGCCATAAACAGATATGCTGCAGGATACTACTTGAAAAACATATATTTTAATTTTGTTGTAACATTTGCTAGAATCTGTTTTTCTACCAAATAATTATGACTAGAATGTGATAAGCAAAAATGGTCAGGATAAATTTGGGAATTCACAGAGTCCTATTTATAAAGTTTCTCTTGTTTTAAACAAAATGATTATCACAGAGAGATATTCATCCTGGATCATGTTTGGTTCTCATTAGTATTGTTATTGTAAAAATAAAAAATTTAAAAGTCCATGTTTAATTTACTCTCTTGAAGGATTTTTAACTGTCAGCTGTCCTTCCCTGACTTCACATATTCTACAATTTGGTAGGCAGAAAATTTGAGAGTTCTCCTACTTTCCAGACTCTTCCCATTTTAAAATATTACAATTTTAGAAGATGACCTTTTATCATCTATAGATCTTCAACTTCAGTGTTACATATTTTCATCTTCATCAGAACATTGAGCTGTTCTTATAGCTATGTTTTTCCTCAGAAAATGACTATGATTCCCCTACTGGGGAATTAACGGTAAGGAAGAAAGATATTTATGGAGTGGTAGGGAAAGGAATAAGGAAAATATGTTTTAGAAGTTTATATAAAACAGTGAAACAGGTGTTTTCAGTACCTCTGGGACGCTTGTTTTATAAACTGGGCATTTCAAGTTTAGTATGTAGAATTAGGTTCTTTAAAATTTCGCTTGCATAGATTAGCACCATCATAGCTACTCCAAGGAGGGAAAAAAAGCATGAAAATAAAATAAGAAATTCTGACTTGTCTCTGATAATCCAGTGTTACCAGAGGCATAGCAGCCAGTGTGCCTCTTCGTCAGTACAAATACTTAGTTGCTTTTGACTCTTATTGAAAAAATAATATCTTTCCCCCTGTTTGTCACTAGAACTGCCACTAGAAGAAAAGCCTTTCGTTTGTCCCAAATAAGCACCTCTGTTTTTCACAGCTTGCAGTAATGCTTAAAGTAAATAAGTTCTTGTGCAGCTAGCACTATTGGATTCATTCAGTTGCCTGAACAAAGCTATTGTTTAGAGGTTTACAACAAGCCTTTTCTCTGTTTCCTTTAAAAGAATCTTCCTTGTTCCTGTGGTAGGCATGCTTAGTATAGTAAGCCTTTCTACAATTTTCAAATGCTAAAGATAATCTTCCCCCACAGAAGAAATGAAGGAAGACTATGACACTATGGGGCCGGAAGCCACGATCCAGACCACAGTTAACAATGGTACAGGTAAGTAAGTTTACCACGCCAAGGTCATGTTTGTCCTGCGTCATGTGGATTTAGTGCGTCAGGGACAGAAACACTGACCCATCCATTTGTATGTCTGTGATTTAAAATTAAGTCAGACTTTTACAATTCTCTTGTTTTGTTTCAAATCAGAATTCTCTGTTTTGGTATTTTATTCAGCAAATATATCTTTTATTCTTAAACCCTAATTTGCCTGTGAAAGTTAAGAAAACTGAACTGGATTTTTAAAAATATCTTTTCAAAGCCTGAGTTGGGCAAATTTCTGGTAGTAATTTTTATTTTAAAAGACTACATAAATATAATTTGAAAATTGTAATATAATATGCCTCTTCCAGTCACCCCCGATATTAGTCATTGAGATTCAAACGATATGGTGTAATTTAGATTGTAAAATGTTTCTTCAGAGCGACAAACCAAAATTCTGTGACTGTTCCTCATAAAAACTGATCATCTGAGTTCCTTTTTATCCTATCTTCATTTTATTTCTCAGTACCTTCTAGTTCCTCTAAATAATATTTTCCAGGCAAAAGTTGCATAAAGAATAGACAATTTCACTTCTTTTCAATGAAGCTAAAAAATTGCAGTAGGAAGGTAGTAAGTGGTGCTTTGTTTTATTCTGCTACTGCTGTAGAATGGAGTTTCAGGACAATTGTGACCTTCCATGTTCTTTTCCAAAAACTGAACAGCAACTCCTCTCACACCCTCTCACGTCACTAGTGCAAATTTACACTGACTTACTATGTTTCTCTCTCTTTTCCTGGATAAGGCTAAGTATTTTTGGTGTTTCAAACAATCCTTCATACCACCATCCAAAATATTACCATAGTGCCCAGTATAAGGTTAACTTCTAAAGCAAAAGCCAAAAAAAAAAAAAAAAAAATCACATAACTATTTCCACTCAACTCACCAATGAAAGCAAGTCACAGCTTTATGAAGTTTTAGAAATATAAATAATTAAGATGATATTCATATCTCCCTTATGTCGAAACACATCACAATAGACTGTTCATGCTGTGTTTCTATTTAGAAAGCTCTTATTAATAACTTACCACGCACTAATTTACATTCTTGGATATAAAATAAGAGAAATAATAAAAAACGATTGTAAATTTTCCTTCATTTGAATAATGTCAATTTAAGGTACAAAAATGAAACTGTACAATATGGGATTATGGAAAAGGTATAGAATTAGGAACCTATAATCCTGATTTTTAGCCACAGCTCTGGCAATAACTAGATTGCAACCTTGGGCAAGTCAATTGCCCTTCTTGGCACTCAGTTTCCACATCTGAAAAATGAATAGATTGCACTAGTTGCTTGTTAAAAATATTTCTAGTTTTAATATTCTATGTTGTAGGGGTACCATCACTGTGTAAAATAGAAACAAGATAAAATAACTTCTTATAAAAACACAATAATAAAGAGATACCACAAATTAGATACTTTCTGTAATGTCCCAACTCATAGGATCAAAAATGGCTTCATGTTCCTTTTAAAGACAATTGTTAAATTTCAACCTCAAGCATAAATAAACTCTAATTTCATTAAATTTATAGGCATTTAAAGTGTCGCTGTTCCACAAAGTGACAATTTACTACCTGTTTTATACACTTAAGGTCTAAAGTGGGGTTAATAAAAATGGTTCCTGTTCAGAAGATTTAAAAATCCATTTTGAATGTTCCTTCACATAGCCTTAAGATTCACCTTTTCCCATACGATTTACTATTCCTTATAGTTCATATGTATTCAGTCAATAAATAGATCAATAAGTATTCATTGAGTGTCTTCTGTCTATTCACTTTCATGTGCACATGTTCTGGAAGATGGACCAGGAAATCTTAGACATGGCTATTATTTAATTTGGAAGATGAGACCAACACACAAGAAAAAATAATAAACAATAAGTGAAAACATGTGATAAATATGCAACAAATAGTAGGAACTATAATTATTTCAAATTACAGAAATATGAGCGATCCTATGGGGTGAATATTCAGAAAAGGCTTCATGAAGGAGGTGAAATTTGAACTAAGTTCCTTTTCAGTAGTCGTGAAGGAGCGAGGAAGGTCCTTCTAGCAGAACAGGAGTGTGTAAGCCAAGGAAAGAAATTGTAATATCTATTCAGAGGATGGCAAGTAAAAGGATTTGGCTGAATCAGGGCGTCCTAGGAGGCAATTCATGGGAAATGAAGCTGGACATGTAAGTTAATTGTAAGTGGAGAATGTAAAGCAACAAACCAAAGAGTTTGGGGCATGTTATACTACCGTGATTTCTGTGAAGAAAAACTAGACTTTGAGAGACCAACTGGAAGTCATTGTAGTTATTCAGGTGTGATGTGACAAAAAGCCTGTCCTCGGGTGGCGACAGTGGTGAAATTAGTAACATGACTTCTTAACAACCAATTGATTCTCTGGGTGATGGAATCAAAATGGCTTCAGGATTACACATCTGCATGTTTAGAACATGGCAAATACTTGCTATTTCTAGATAAACAGAAAAAGGATCCAATTTTGAGAAGACCTTGAGCTTGTCTTTAGACAAGTATTTTCATATAGAATTATATAAATGTGTATATATATATATATATATATATATATATATATATATATACACACATATATATGTATATGAATGTTCTTTGGAAATGAGGAATTGAAACCCAGGAAGTCAGGGCTAGAGGTAAAGATTTGAGAGTCATGCAAATATAGTGAGATGGTATTTAACATCATGGGACTAAGACATTTACAATAAATATACTGAAACATGTAGAAAGCTGAGGCCAGGGCTTCTGGTGAGTAAGGAGAAAAATCAAATTCATTAAAAGAAAAAAGATTAAGGAGAAAAAAATTAAATATCCAGGAGACAAAGAAAGTTTCAAAAGTAGACAATGGTCAATTGAATCAAAAGATTCAAATAACTACGACTGAAAGAATGCTGAGCAAATACATTGGACTTGGTAATTAGGAATTTACTGGTGACTCGCAGCTTAGAACTCTGGCCTTTTAGAGAATAACGCATATTTCTTCCCAACCATAAGTTTACTGCTTCTTATCCCTAGCATCTTTTTGGATGCTAAAAACATGTGGAATTGAAATAAGACATCTTTAATGGTTGAAGTTGCTTATTAATGGAGTATCTTTTCTCCCCACATAGGTCCTACTGATCAAGGTCAAGCTATTGGCTTGACCTTCCTCTCCAGCCATCCCAACCTATAGTGATATCTTCCTCCAATGAACTCTTATAGAACAAATCAGCTGACCTTGCTGTAGATGCTATAGTGTGTTGTAACTTAATATATTGTCTTTTCCAAATTAGACTGCAAACTCTGAGAACACAGATTGGTTTTAGGCTACCACATTGTCTATGAGAGTGCCTTAAAATTAATAGGGTCTCAACAAATATGTTTTTATTAGTGAATGGATATGGAATTCTTTAATATCAGATACATTTTTCTTTTTTAATCAAAGCAGAACAAACACATTGGAATAGATAAATTTTAAACAGGTTAAGCATATTTTCTGATAAAAAGTGTTGTTATTAACTGGAATGAGTTGTCAGGGGAAGTCAAAGAAAATGTCTCTATTATTTCTGGATATTCAACACACAAATTTCATTCCTAACTGAAAGTAAGGAAAAGACCTCTAAATTTCCTATGCAAGTCTACAAATCTATTACATAGTAGAATTTAACCAAGTTCATATCAATGAATAGAGTAGTCTTTTAGAATCTAAAAGTATCTCCTTCCTAGTATATTCTGCTGAATTAAAATCTGTAGAAACCACTCATTCTTTCTTAGCCTGACAGCATCATACACCTTCCTAAAGGCCATCTCTACCCGGAAGCCATCTGACAGTCTCCCACTCAAGATTAACCACTCATTCTTTTGAGGGTCATTCTCTCTCATATTATAGTCACCTGCAGGTATGTTTCTCTCCACTAGATTGTAAACTATTTGAGGGCAGGAATGATATGGGATTTTGGTCACTTTCTCACCACAGACCCTAGAATGGTCCTGAGTCAGAAAGAGTTTTTGTAGAAATGAGAGACAAACAGCACTTGAACTTTCCTTTCCCATTTCTGGGTTGACATACTTTTGACAGCAGACCTGAAATAATCAATCAGACATTTTCATCTCCCATTATTCCAATCCCCCAAATGAGGAAGACTCAGTTACATTTGACTGGTCTCTAGCCTTCATGTCCTCCTCTGTTTAGTCTGTCCACATTCTTCCTGTAACCCTTTTCTCATGGTCCAAATTCCCTTCTTAGAATCTTTAACTGTCCCTCAGTACCTATAAGACAAAATCCACATTCTTCAGACAGGTATTGAGTGCCGTCCATTTCATACCAACAGTGTTGCATTCTTGTCAGGCCAAATCCCTTGGTAATATCAAAAAAGAATCACATTTATACCAACCTCTGAATCTCTGCCCATGCTATCCCTTGAGGCCCTAATCTCTCACTCCCATTTGTCCAATTATCCAAATTCTACCCACCTTTCTGTTCTTCAAGGCTAGCTCACCTCCCATTTCCTTAATGTGGCCATCCTTGAACACCCACAAACCACATATATCTCTTCCTTGTCTGAAATCCCACAGCCCTCAGGTGCACACCACTGATTTTAGCATGTTGAATTGTTCCTCTTTATGTTGTTTGCACATATTTCACCTAGTTAACTTCATGGAGACAAGCAGTTTCTTGAGCTATGAAATAGGGGTAAATTAGTATGACCTTAATATGTGCCCCCCAAATATTTGCTTTAATAAAAGGGCTAGTCCCGGTTTGCCTCAAAGTGCCTAGTACAGCAGTGAACACACGGTATGCATTATGACTGGTAAAATGAATGAATGAATGAGCAAATGAATGAATGAACGAATATTAGGTGGAGAAGAAATGGGCTCTGAGAAAGGAAGTCACAATAGGTGAAAACGTTCCCTGTGAAGGGGATTAAGTCCAGTATCTTCAGAGAGTGAAACCAGGATTTAAGTCTCTGAAATCTACTTGTTAAAGGCAAAGAAAAACAGACTATCATTACTTTTTTACAGCAAAGTTAGATTAGCAGCATAGCAAAATTGATCTACAGCATATAAAGCAGTGAAAGCCCTGATTTATAGTAATAACTTTCTACATTGCATTTAATGTTTCTATATTGGTTTTAATGTTTTAAAATTTTTAAATGTATGCTTTAACACGTAAAGAACACCTTTTCACAAAGAACTTTACATCTTCCAGATATTAATCTGGTTCAAAATCAGAATGAAATTATTATGTAGAATTTTTTTTTTTTTTTTGCGGTACACGGACCTCTCCCTGTTGCGGCCTCTCCCATTGCGGAGCACAGGCTCCGGACACGCAGGCTCAGTGGCCATGGCTCACGGGCCCAGCCACTCTGCGGCATGTGGGATCTCCCCAGACCGGGGCACGAACCCGTGTCCCCTGCGTCGGCAGGCGGACTCTCAACCACTGCGCCACCAGGGAAGCCCCTATTATGTAGAATTTTTAAGAGTGTGTTTTAAAAGGTATTTTCTAAGAAGATTAGAGAAATGGAAAAACTTGGAAGCATTATAAACATGAGTTTGCCAACATGCTAGTAGTAACAAGGATCTAACTTAGGTGCATGGTGATCATTAGCATTAATGTGTTTCCACGTGCATATCAAGACCTAAATAAGCCCCTGATGTTTTCCTCTTTGACTGTGTGAGAGTTACCTTTACTTAAACAATCTAGCACTCTTGTTTTAAAGGGCTATTAATAACCACCTGCATCTTTGCTTCCTTTGCTGGGAAGAGGAAAACACCTTACATCTAGGAACTGGGTAAGGCCAGTTGAGGTCTCGGTTCTTAATCTTATATAACACAAGAAAATTATTGTCCAAGAACTAACTGTACTGACTGTAACTAACAGTCGTTAAACATGCTTCCAATATTTTAGGAATAATATATAAACACTTTTACAGATAAAAAGGCAAAAGTTGTTTTGGGATGCTCTAGATTCTGGAGTCAGATAAACTACATTTGAATTTTGTCTCTACCAGTTACTAGTTACATGAACTTGAGTATAGAATAAGCCTTCATTCTACATCGGTAAAGTGGAAATAATGATTCCCTGTTTACAGAGTCTGACTGTAGCGATTAAATGGTATATCATTTTTAAAGGACCAAGTACAATGCCTAACATATACTAGATTCTCACCCTCTCTTGGTTATTTTTCTGGTTTGTTTGCATCTCCGAGTAAGCTTACCCATTTCTATTCATTAAGAAATAAATGCATTCTGAACTATTTCCTCCCTTTGTACAGGCTTTGTACTGGCTCCTCATTAATTAATGAATTCTCTAGAATACCAAAATACAATATTTAACACATTTGTAATGGAAGGACTAACCAGTCGATTCTGAGAACCTTGGCCAATTAAATTCCTTTGACGTCTTGGAAAACTACCCAGACAAGTTGTAGGACACATTTCTTTTCACTGCTCTGAGGTTGCATTTGAAGTTAAAATAGAAAGATTAAGAAAGAGTAGCTTAGTTTTCTATCTCTCTTCATCTTTATCTAGCACCTTTTTTTAAATGTAGAAGAGGATTTAGTAGTATTTATAATGTTTGTGTATAAGGATGTTGAAAGCTCTCAAAGATTTTTCCTTCACTCGTTCACTGACTAGCATCAGAAATCATATCTTTTTTTCCTTCTGTCCTGTATAACAATCAAATAAACAAATAATACTTGTCACTTGTTAACACCCAGTCAACTATTTCCATTTGTTCTTTTCATAGTATTTGTTGTGTGCTGAATTGGAACTGAGGTTCAAGAAACAAAGGAAATAGAAGATATAGTCCTATCCTTAAGGAATTCAAAGTCTTATGATGCCGTTAGGAAAGACAAAACTCACAATGACATGAAGGCAAAAGTTACAATTATAGCTTCATTAGCTATTCAGATCCATAGTCAATTTGGGAGACCCTACTAAGTACAAGGCATTTTTTTAGGCATCGTGAAAGATATAGTGAACACTCACTGTCATTAATGACTTACATTCAATTGGGTAAAAAAAAACCAATGGAAGATGAATAAGAAATGTGTGTATAATGTTTAGCACAATTTTAGGCATAATACATGTTCAATTGTTGCTAGCTATTATTATTATTATCAGTAATGATTATAATAATACATGGATTAAGATGTTTTATTTGAAATACAGAAAGCTATGTAGGTTCAACTGAGAAGTTTTCAGTATTGAAGAGGGTTTCTGACAGAGAGTAGTGTCAAACATTAGAGACATGAAATTAGGGAGGTGACTTAAGAGACTGCACATTTCAGAGAAGGTTTTCTCCAGGACAAAGGCTTGTTGAACATGCCTCTGTGCAAAAAGAGAGACAGCGAAAATGGCTGAAAATGTAAAAGGAGATGAGGCGAAAGATGGAGTAGGTTATCAGAAGAGCTGTGAGGGAATAGCTTTGGATGGTAGCCTTGGCTGTGGGCAGAGACACATCTTTTTTAGCAATAAGATCAAAAGAAGAAGGGAGACTTGTTGTAGAGAAAT
This sequence comes from Phocoena phocoena, assembly GCF_963924675.1. NCBI lineage: Eukaryota > Metazoa > Chordata > Mammalia > Artiodactyla > Phocoenidae > Phocoena > Phocoena phocoena. The sequence goes on along the minus strand of NC_089225.1, from coordinate 29,491,346 downwards.
TTCTGTTGAATTTTAGGTAGTTGATGGAATTCACATCATTTAAGTTACACTCTTTGAAGTAAGTAGGAAAAGGTATCATCAATTGACAGTATGGGAATGGGAATAGGGTTGGAATCTTCAGGAATGGAAATTTAGAGTAATTGCTGTGGACAATGTATGGAGATTCAATTATCATCATGAAAGAATATCCTATTTTGATAACATAGACAGAAACAAGGCTATACAATTATTTACGTTTCTTTAAACATTTTTTATATTCTAGGAACAGAGAAATTGGGCTGGATTTTAGTTTGGCAAGGCCAGAATGACACAAGAACAAGGGGCGGGGATGGAAGTGAGTTCCAGCTTCAAGATGAACTGAGGCAAGCAAAATCAGAAAGGGTGAAATGGCCTGAGGGACTTGTCAGGGCCTGATTATCACAATGAAGTACCTGTTTCAGGGGATGAGGACCTGAATGATGGGGTGGGGCGATAGGTTGAAATCAGAGAGTGAAAGTTCCAAGTTTCGCTCAGAGAGATGGCATTGTCCCAGGGTTAGCCATCCCAAGGGGTGGCTGGCCATCCCTGTTGTTGGACTAGAGAAGATTAGAGCACCACGCGGCCAGGATTCTGCACGGACTATCTTTTGAGTAATGAAATTTCCCAGAATGACAATAATGACAGCCTGGGGTGAACATATTCATGGGATAAGTGTCATTTTACTTGAGCTGTATAGGTTGTGTCCTAAGACATGACGGTGAAAATGGATGACAATAGATTTCAAAAAATTACAGATTGGAGGCTTTTTGAGGGTCCAGGTTAAGTTTGCTCTTCCCCATGTTTCCCCTCGGTAGGTGCAGTGTTTATACAGCCTCGATGGTTGATAAACAGGTTGCTTGTTGAAACAAAGCATAAACGAATAAACAAAAAAATGATGAACAAATTAATAAAATAGGCACTCTGGTTTGAAATGGGGGTATGAATGAAGGAGTTGGTTGACCCATCTGTGTGTCGCTCTGCGTGTTAAGACAGATGAAGGTGGGAATGGCTCTGCTGGAAGGGTCTGTGAGGGATGGAATATTATCAAGAGATGAAACAGTTTCATTTAATCTGAAGAACTGGAACTCATATAGGAGGACATCATTAAGCATGTGGGGGGACAAACAAGTAATATGTGAAATGGGAAAGCAAAATGAACCGTGAATAAAGTGTTTCTTGGTCTCTAGTCCTAACTTAAGCTTAAGAACTTTTTTTTATTTACTAAAACCATAATTAATTAATTATGTAATTAATATAAATTCTTCCTTTGCAAGATGTTTCATAAAGTTAGTTTTGAACTGAGTGCCTTTTGCAACATGATTAAAATTAGGAAATATCAGAATGAGAAAAATACAATCCCTAAATATTAAATGGAAATTTTAAATAGGCATCGTGAGTGGAGCGTTTGAAGAACTTCCGTGATGTTTTCCATTTTACCCCAGTAGACTTAGGTGCAGGTCACTCAGTCAAAAAATAAAACAAGTGCATAACATTCAGAAGAGCAAGGACGTGAAAAGAAAAATAGAGAAAAAAAGTTTCAAATATGATATTTTATTTACATTGAAGTTGGCATTTACATTGCCTTTGTCCCTGTTAATTTTACAGTGTTATAATGTTGTTGTTCAGAGCTACTTACAATGTCAGAGCAATCATTGCAGCATCTAAGACCTATTCAAATTATATCCAATCAGTTAGGCAAGAAGAAAAACTAAAAAGATGGGGTTGTTTCTCTCTCTGTCTTTCTCTCATATGGACTCATTATGATATAGTATAAAGAGTAACGGGTTAAGAGTCAGGATACATGAATTCCCCATCCAGCCCTACCAGAAATTATTTGTGTAATGTTCTGTGAATCATTAGCTTTACTGTACCTTAGTTGTATCGTCTGTTAAGTGAGGACATTAGACTAGAAATTTTGGACTCCACCCACCCTACCCTTTCTTCTAATGAGATTTTACTGGGAAGCGTGAACAAAGGAAACAAAAAGCATGGGCTGTGTGAGTTGCCATGGGAGGGGGAGGTTCTCAGGTCTCCTGCCTCATGATCCTAGACCCAAGGCCAGGGTCCTGGGTGTGTGACCTGCAGTCACACAGGGGCCTGCACTGGAAGGGCCTTGCCCTTGGTTTGATGCTCTACTGCCACCATTTTGCACTGAGCCTGGCAAATTGTGTAGGCAATCCCGCTTCTACCTCACAAAAGGTGTTAAGATAATCTCTGAGTATGAGTAGGATAGGAAGGGGTGGGATCAGGGATTCCCCACCTGAAATACCACATATAAACACCAATTCTGTTCAAGTGTACAGGATCCTTTGGCAGTATCTTGGAAGCAACTGAGTCCCAGGTAAAGATCTAGACCTAGATTGAAAATCTTGTTTGAGCCAGAAACACTGTGATACAAGGTATAAGTCCCCCAAATTGGTAACAGGAGTGATAAGGTTAGCAGGCTAGCAGTCGGTTAAGCCTCTTTAAGCCTGAATTTTGTGTGTCATATCATTAGTATAGAAGAAAGTGGAGAAAAGAGTGAGAATGTTTTTGTACCTTTGTTGTCTTCTTGGTTTATAGCTTCCAATTCCTCTTATTGCTCTTATATGGAGTTTAAGTTAAAAATTTTAATACAGCTAGCTTTCTTCTATGGGTAACAGTAGCCATACAAGTTGTATCATAAGGTATTTCTCAGCAAGAGTTGAGTTGGATGTATAGTGTTAATCAATTGTGCAAGATCAGCTTATCAGCTAATTCAGTTAGTACCTAAATACTTAACAAGGAGAGAGTTCTGCTCTTATAAAGCATGTCATTTTCTTGTGCATAAGATCAGTCACATTTTTATATGTTGGAAGAGTTTAGTCCTCCAGTCAGATCTGTCATGCATATTATCATTTTAAATTTTTTTAGTTAATTTCATACAATGAGTTTCTAAAAAGAAAGTATAGAAAGAGATACGTTCTGAGGAGAGAAAGACAGAAGTAGCACTTGGCAGGTTAGACAGGAGGGTCATTTTCAGACTATAATCAGTGTACACCGAGAACAGCCTGTTACTTCCTGGCGAATGAATGCTGCGGTTTTATGAGCTTTGTTTGCAGTTAGGAACAGCTATCTCCACTTCACAGCAAGAGTTCCCACAAGAAATAACTGATATCCCAAGCTTCTTGAGTGTCTCCTTCATTCATTCAGCAAATATTTAATAAGCACTGTTTTCCTTGTGGTATTGTCTGTGGTTTCCAGGCACCTCTGAAATATTTTTTCTTAATCTGTGGATATGGGTCCTCCATCAGAAAACTGTGTTGCGTTGAGTTTTTAATTGAAAAGAATACAGATAAAACTCTCTAGGCCTAGCCAGTGAATAAAAAAGCAAATTGATTAGGGCAAAGAATTAATTGAAATAATGCAATTCTGAAACTTCGAAGTTTCCCTAGAAAGCATATACTAGCTCATTTTACAGAAGAAGATATTGAGATTAAAGAACATAAGTAGCTGAGTCAAAATGAGTAGTCTAATAATTTTAAACCTGGTCTAATCATTCAGTTAGTGGGCATTAGCTGTGTGCCTGACACTGCCCTAGGCACTGGGATAACAAAGGTGAATAAGACCCTCCATGCCTCTATCAGCTCATGGGCATGTAAACGAAAGATTATAATGTGATGTGATAAATTCAACAATTGAGATATGCAGATGATATTCTGTAGAAGGAGGGTATGAACTCAGGTTGAAATCATCAGAAAGGCTCCCTGACATGGAAGTAATTCTGTGCTGTTTCCCAAAACCACGTTACTGAATGCCTTATTTAGCCAGGGGAGACAGAGAATTGAATTCCCAGAGTAGTGATTCTTTAACTGGGCATGTATCAGAATCCCCTAAAGGGCTTGTTAAAACACAGATTGCTGATTCCATCCATTTAGGGTGGACCCCAAGAATTCGCATTTTGAACAAGTTCCCAGGTAATACCGATGCTGCTGGCCTGCGGACCACATTTTGAAAACCACTGTCCTAGAGCATCCTTAGGTGTCGTATGTCTCTACAGAAAGCATATGAAAGAGCACTGAATTACTGGACAAAAATACCATACTTCATAAACCTCTCTAAAATATAATAAAATAGTCTGAGTCTTTTTGGTAATATACCAATTCCAAAATTTTAGGTTTCACAGGTATATGAAAGATAAACATATTATCTAATGGGAATTTTTGTTTTAAAGGCGTGGTCTTTGTACCAATACATAGCAATCAAAACTGTCTAAGGGTTAGTAGTCTCTAAATCTGATATTCAGAATCCCCTAATAAAAAAATCTCACTTTAAAATTAGACTCTGTCCCTGACTGGGCTGCTTCCTGCTGTTTAGGGAGATATTTGATCCTGCACAGTACTACAGATTCCCATCCCTTTGGAACTTTTTCTCCTGAAGCTCTTACACGTTGGGAACCCTCACTGGCATCTGAATATGTGCTCCCAGGAGAAAGCCATGTCAGAGCAGGCATGGAGAGACTGGCCCAGAAGCTGTACTAATTCCCAGGAAGCGAAGAAAACTTTGTCACTTTTGACCTGGCTTTACACACACCTCTGTAGCAGTCGGAGGCTCTGCTGGGCTGCCCATGTAGCTGTGTAATGAGAAAAAGATCATCTTCCCTCATGGTTGTTTTTAGATATTTGGTGCCAGTATGTATTTCAGAAGCCTTCTACAGAAAGGCACACGTGCATTTTTAATGATAAAATGCCTATATTACATTAATTAGTCAACTTTAAACAAAGTAGTCATGAGGATTTATATACCTCAACAAATGCTGAATATGGGCTTTCTTTAAACTAAAAAATTTAATACAAATGACTAAATTAAAAATAATTTTCTGTGTTTTCTTACCATCTAAAATGTTGAGAAAGAGACTATTTTTCAAAAAGACGATGAATACGGTTACCTAGATTTCAGGTCCCTTTGCCTTGACATTTGAAGTGAGTAAAAGCAGATGATATGATAAATGCATAATTTCGATGTTAGACTGAGGAAGTGTGTGTGTCTCTGTGTGTGACTCTCTGTGTACATATGTATTTATATTCCCCTGATACACATGTATCTATATGTCTGTGTACTGCAGAATAACAACCATTTTATGTACTTGTCTCTAAATATGAGGATCATAGAAGTAGGAAAACAATTCTCAGTCGATATCTTTGTGTCCTTATCCCCAAGTACACTCTCTGGTACTAGTAGGCACTCAATAAACAGTTATTAAACAAAGGGATGGATGAATGATTCTGCTCAGTTTTTTACATATACTTACTTCAGCTCTTCTAGACCCTCCAAGATATTTTCTTTTCCAAAAGAATTATTTATTCATGTTGATGTTTATTAAAATGGCTTAGCATAATATTCAAATATATTTCTTTAAGTTTTAAGTGAATGTTAAAAACATGCTGGGTAATAGACCAGTGTTAATAGAGCGCCTGTCTTCCTACATGAACACATGCTTGTAACAAAGAAAATAAATGGTGAGGGAATAAAACTAAAGAGAAAGAAACAGAAAAGGGGAAGCAATAAGTATCAAGGTCTCATCATAACATAAGTACTTGTAAAAGTATTAAGAATCTTTGAGAAATACCTAAAACAAGTCAATTATGGGGAGAGCAGGAGTTGAATGATTTGAAGACCAACATAACTCTTTTATTTAGAGGTTTTCTTTAAAGATGTTAACATTGCTTGTTTTTAGGCAATAACTTGAAAAGTTAGTCCATATTGATACTCATCATTATCCAAAAATATCAATATCTATGATAGACATAAGGGTATATATGAAAGTATTAGCAACATTAGTAAGCATGACCAACATATTTACAAGAAATTTGAGGCTGTTCTGACTTAAGGGACCTAGAAATTTGCCCTAACGATATTAAAATACACTTGGCTATGAGGAAACATTTTTAATTAATGAAGTTCTGTTTTTGGATAGAGGAAAGTTTACCTGACCTTGGGGAAGGTTGAGATATTTGCAAGACACTAGGGTAAATTTTAGGACTAAATGCAAAATCTCTGGAGAAGGTATGGGAAGAAATTATTTGACGTTTCTTGTGAATTTTTGCTATGGTTTGATCATAAATACCATGCAAATATACTTTGTCAGTGTGTTTTGGCAATTCTTCCAAGGATACCAAGGAGTGAAGAGAAAGACAGGGAAAAAAAGGAAAAGAAGGTTTATTTTACACTAGAAAAATGCAGTGAGGAATTTTATAACTTTCTAGCAGATTTTCTACCTCATCTCTGAGTCCACTATACAGTATTACAAAATCTTTGTAAAGACCAAAAATGCAGACTTCCAAATAGAATCAAAACATTATCCTTCCCAAGAATTTTGAGAGTAACAAAAATTTAATTCCATCATTTGTTCTAGAATTGTAACAGGGCGATTTGGAGTCTAGGAGAATGAGACACAACATAGCCTAAAGTAGAAAAGGGAATTTTTCTGCTCTCTGGAAGGACGCAGGTGCTGCTTGGCCTCAGGAACAAGTGTAGCTAGAAAAGTACTGTCAGGACTTGCCATTCTGTCTCTGCTTTTCTCTATATATCTGCTCATTTTCTCTCTTCGTAAGTCTTCTTATTCTACATGGGATTTATCGGTTCTTTCATTCTACATCTTATAGCTGCAGTCGCTGGGAAAAAATAAATCTGCCTTGGTGATCTCTTTGGAACCATGTTCTAAAATCACGGGGAAGGGATTGACTGAACTCAGTTGGATTAATTGGCTACCACTGGACCAGTGAACGGTTTGACCTGGAGGATGGAGGGCTAAGATTGCTTCACTTCGGGTACAGATTAATCCACTGTAACTAGGGGAGCAGAATCATGCAGCAACATGGCAGCTGCCTTGGGTACCATAAGGTTTGGCAATAGGGACAGTGGGGAGCCATGCCAGGCAAAGGAGAATGTCATGGTACTGGACAGAAAAAACCGCATATTACTAGTATCCATAGCAACACCAGGGAAAAACACATTATATCCATGATGGTCATACCTAGTTCATAGAAGGCTAGATTCTAGCCCACTTAAGTGACTATAGATATTGAGAGATATAACTAATAGCATATCTATACCACATGAAAAAAAAAATCTTGATAGAGCAAATAGATTTAAATGTTTGGGTTTCTTCGTAAAACCCTTTTTGAATACTCATCTGAGCCCTATCAAACTCTTGCAAGTATTTATGATCACGAATACACAGTTTATCATGTAATTGTTCTACAGTTACTTGAAGAGTAGGTCTGAGTTCCTAGCTCAACTGTAGGTGTCTTGTCTTATGCTTCCTTTTACTAGAAGACTTCTGCACCAAGATCAGTGTTAAGGACATCATTTATTCCACATTCATTCCATAAATGATTCTTGAGTGCCTTCTAATTTCTAGGCAATATATTCGATGCTCAGGCCACAAAGATGATCCTTAATGAGAGCACATGATTTGATGTCTTTTGTCCCTATCACACTTGACACAGAAATCTAGTATGGCCAGATCTGATCTAGAGAGTGAATTGCTTCTCCAAATACCAATAGTGTATCTAGATGCAGTTTAGTTTGCCTATCCAGAAAAATCAGAATTTTCCTCCCTTTTAAGCCGAAAGGCTATTAATGCAAATCCAATTGAATTTGCATTTGATTACATTTCTGATGGAAACATTCATATGCAAATGAAAATCCATGCAAAGATAGCCAGATAATTCAGATACTTGCTGAAATATCAAGATAAAATTAGCATGATATTAAATGTACATCCATCCGTGTTTACTAGATTACACTCAGGATCTTCAAGTGGGACAGTGTTCTTGAAAAACTTAAATTGTGTCTTAAACATTTGACAATGTTCAAGTAGATCTGGATTTAGAAAGTTGCTATTACCTTACTATCTACTGCCACAGTGCTGAAAAAGAAGTCAGTCCCTGGTCAGATCAGTCAGGTTGTTCAAAAAAGGTTCATCTTGGACCCACGTTTTGTCCCCTTTGTCTTTTCTTGCGCTTAAAACAAAAGGTGACTTTTGATAGAACTGAAGTCATTTTGATGATCCAAAATGATGAACAAATATTTTGTGCAAGCTGGCAATTCCTTCATACCCCATAGTGACTTAATGGCGCGAGTTAAATGACACCATCACAATCACCACCAATAAGTATCCTTTGGAAAACATCCATGACAACATGGACAGACCAGAGGGAAAGTGATCCTAATCAATGTCCGCATTCTTCTAAGAAAAGACTTAAGCAAAATTTCAAGATATAAAATCTTAATCCACTATTCCACATTCCAAACCTACATTTGAAGGAAGTGCAGATCTTGGAATCAGACCATTGCTCTTGTTAAAATTAACAGAAGTTGAAGTGGCAAAAGAGAAAAGCTTGAGATCACCGTATTCAGAGTTAGCACTTAGTTTAATAGTCTACAAAGTGTAATGCTCCCCAAGTTTATTTTATTTGATCCAGTGTATTCATTCATATTTTCAAATCTTTTTAGAATTCCCATGCTTCCTGGTGTGGTGAATGTCCCTTACCATCCATCAAATTCAAAAAGCCTGAACCTACGGGAGGGTCTCAGCCTTTCCCTCCTTGGCTCACCCAATCATCTTACTTTTTAAGTATCTCTCAAATCCAGCCACTTCTTATAGTCTCCATCACCAGTTCTTTAACTTTTATCATTTGCCTAATCAATGGCAAGAGACTCCTAACTAGTTTCCCAGAATCTACTTTTCTCTTCCTGCATTCCCTATCATACTGTAGCCAGAGTTGTCATATTAAAATGCAGGTAATCTGTAATTTCATCCAACCATCCTCTCTGCCTAATACCCTTCAATGGCTTCCTGTTTCTCTTAGAAGAAAACTCAAATCCTCAACAGGGCTAGCACACGCTGCAGGGTCTAGTCCCTACCTTCCCCTTCACCCTTGCATCACGCTGCTTCCCTTTCTCTCCACACTCTAGCAGTCCTTTCAGATCCCGAAATGCTCCATTTTCTTTCTAGTCACCACTGCTGTACCCCAGCTTCTAAAATTAGTTAACTTTGTGCTTCTCAGTAAAGGCTTTTCTGATCTTCCACACTCCATCAGGTCCCCGTCAGGTCCCCGTGTTACTTCTGTAGTACAACCGTACAGCTTTCTTTCATAACACTTATTTGAGTTTGTAATATTATATCTACTTTTTGAGACAATATCAGTTGTATTGATCATTCTCATGGCTTCCTAAAGAATGAGGCTGGATCTGTTTTTTGCTTATCAAAACAAGGCGTGATGCCTATCTCATACCAGGCATTCAGTAGATACTTGTTGATTAACAGAAGGTTCCACTTTCTGTTCTTCTCATAACATTTCATAACAGTGAAAGCCAAAAATAAAAATTGACTGGCTTGCTTGAACAACACCCTGCCACAGATTGCCAGGGAGAATTAGGATGGCAAGTACTATAATATCTTTTATGACAGAGAAGGTGAGATGATGAATATAGTGGAATCAAGGTTAACTGTTCTCAAAAACTGTGAAAGTAGGGCCCCACCATTAATTGTACTAGCAAAAGACTTTTCTTCACTTACTTCTGGTAGACAATAATATGGCAGCCACTCTCCCAACACTGTCTTATGCATAAGTTTCTACTTAGGATGTTTAAAGCCGCAACTTATTTCAGAAACATAGCTAGTGGTTTCTAATATACAGTCTTGGGACAAGAGTTACTAAAGTTGATTTACAACTATCATTCATGTCATGGGAATAGAGTCATAATTACAAAAGTTAAAAATCATATCAAAATCACACTGCAGCATAGCCAGTTTCTTAACTCCGTCTGTTACTTTTTTATTTCTATCAGTGTGAGCTTTATTTTATTTTCAGCAGCTTTAAAATACTGAGCTAAACATTGAAATTTTAAGGAAGGATAAACTCCCACATTCCCTGATTTTTTAACAAAGTCCCATCATTATCTCTCTAGGAATATCCGTCCTTTCTCATCTCTCTCGGACTGGGTAGTCCTGGTGGTCTGTGATGTTCAGAGACTGGAGGGTTAAAAGCTTATTTTTAGCAACAGGACGTATACGTGCTTAGGAACATTAAGTGCAGTGGACTATAAAAAATTAATTATACCTTTCTTAAAAGAAAAGGAAGTTTTATATAGACTACTAAAGTAGCTTTGAGTTCATATTATCTCTCACGTTTATGGATCTGAGAATATAGTTCTGTTTTTTTTTTTAATTTTCCCTGAAAAACATTAAAAAATTTCTTTGATTCTTTGTGAAGCACGCAGACTAGTATTCCAAGAAGAGGAAAATAAAATATACTTATTTAACTTAAAGCAAAGTGTCCTCTCTTTTTGCCTATATTATGAGAATAAGCATTCAATCAATAACTGGTCATCTGCAACACTTCCTGCAAATAAACTAGGTATTTGTAATCTTTTTGCAAGTCTATGTGTCTTACTAACAATGATGTAGGCAGACCGAGGCTCCTAGGAAGAAGGCCCTGAAAAGACATTTCTTCTCCTTTTTACCATTTCAGTTAAGAATGCAAATTGCACATCAGACTTTGAGGAATACTTTGCCAAAAGAAAACTGGAGGAACGCGATGGCCATGCAGTCAGCATCGAAGAGTACCTTCAGCGCAGTGACACAGCCATCATTTACCCAGAAGCCCCTGAGGAGCTGTCTCGCCTTGGCACGCCAGAGGCCAATGGGCAGGAAGAAAATGGTGAGGCTGTAATTCATTTTTAGCCACGACGCTGACCTCTGCAGCTGTTACAATTACAAATGCACTACATGCCTGGGTGTTTACCTTAAAATTTGAAGAACAGCTGCAGAGGCATGGAATTTCATGAGCAAAGATTAGAACTGTAATTTTAGGGTATTGTGAAATTTTTTTTGTCAGCAAATTTGTGTCATCTGTACATCCAATAAAGAACCAGAACAATTAGAGCCTATTTCTAAGAGATAAAAATATCTACATTGATTCCTATCTTTCCAAAATATTTCACTTTTGAGGAAAACAAAAAAGTTTAGAGATACTGACCCTAACCTTTGTTCTTCTTTACTGACACCTGAAAAGCTCCTTCACCCCATGACTCCCTGAGTCATATGTGACTAAAGGTTTACTACGAACTGTCAGTCACCTAAAGAGAATCTCCTCATTTATCAGCTGTTTAAATTTCCCCCCAAATGCTCCAGTAATTAATTAATTTTCCAGCACAGTGTGAGCTGATTTCGACAAGTCTGCCCTGGGTGTGCAAGGGGACTGGTGTGCGTGGAGGCCGCGTGCGCCTGTGGCACTCTCGTGGAGCAGATTGCAGTGATTCCTGTCATACCATCCCGGGCAGTCAGCCCATTAGCTGCCATTGATTTACTGACCTTTTGGCCTGCTTCTCTCCCTCTCGTCTCTCGGCTACAGACCTGCCACCTGGAACTCCAGATGCTTTTGCCCAACTGCTGACCTGCCCCTACTGCGACCGGGGCTACAAGCGCTTGACATCACTGAAGGAGCACATCAAGTACCGCCACGAGAAGAATGAAGAGAACTTTTCCTGCCCTCTGTGTAGCTACACGTTTGCCTACCGCACCCAGCTCGAGCGGCATATGGTGACGCACAAGCCAGGGACAGATCAGGTGGGGGGTTGGTTTTAAGTGATTTCTTTCTATAATAACCCCTTAGAGAAACGATATTGCTTTGATTGGCAATCATTATTAATTTTTCATGGCATTTTGAAGATGCAGATCTTTTAATGGTAATAGCTTTAATTGAGGTCTAAATGATTTTTTGATGGTCTCTTCTAATATGATTTAATAGTCTTATGTTCACGATCGAATGAGTGTGTTAATTTCTAATTTAGAAATTTTATTTGCACTTTAGTTTCATTTTTATGTTCCACAAAAAGTGAATGAAATTGTAGCTTTTTAATTATACATTATTAAACATCTCAGCAATTTTAATTCCATTTTTCACCTAGTTTTACTTAGATTTTTTTTTTGTATGAGATCTAAGTCATAGTAAAAGAAGTGTGCATTTTTTCATTTGTCACATAACATCTTCAATTACTTAGACTGTTTTTACAAGCTGCTCCTAGTTTATGAAATTTCATTAAGTGTTTTAAAGAAAATAAAAAAGCCTCTAATATATGTGCATATCTATATAAAATAAACTGGATTAATACTAAAATGTTGGATATGCAATAAAAATGATCCCTTTCTGATATGCATATTTGTTACTAAATGTTAAAATTGCTCTGCCTCTTTCGGCTTACTTGTGTTAAAAATAAAAACTCTGTCTTAAACAGCATAGCATCTTAAATCCTTAAAATGATTGAATAGGATTGATTCATAGTGTCCCTTAAATGTTTTAGCAAAACTGCTCTTTCTGTCCTCCTGGGAGGATTGACTGCAGATTGCTATTATGAGGTGTTCATATGGTAACAGAAATGGTGTGCCTTAAGTCCCAATAACTGGCCCAACAGATCTGGAATCACCTGTAAACCTTGACACCATATCTGTTTTTAAAATTATCGAACAGGATATTGTCTAAAATTCTTATGTTTCTTTCTTATGGGCTTTATTTTCTTTGAATAAGGAAAATGAGAATAAGCAAACATGATCCAGCAGTGGCGATGATACTATATTATGGAATTTTACTATTTTAAGAAAACAGCTCATGTAAATCATTTCATTTATATCTGATTGAACTTGTCACCTGAATGTTTTTCCAAGTTCAGTTATAAAAACTATGCTTGCATAGTTACACTTATGTAACAGTTTCTCTCCCCTTGCTTATATGCACAAAAACTCTAGGAAAAAAAAACCAAGCCCAGATATTTATCTAGCATCACCGCTTTAAATTTCACATGCAGAAGTGTGATTGTGTTGGCGCATTATGAATGGTAGCTTTGGTGTTGAAAAGTCCCCTCATTTGCTCATGGCATTTACAATTAGTAAATTAAAATGATTGTATCATATTAACAGTGGCACAACTAAAGTTTATAGTAGTCCTCTGAGGACTGTGGGGGGAGACAAAGCAGCTGTTGCTGTTTGTTTATGCAACTCAGCAACATATGAGCACTGGTCCCTCAATGGCGCTCGGCGGGCTGGGCTCTGCTTGATCTTTGAAGGTTGCTGCTGTTTGAACAAACCTCCCTGTGTCCCATGTAACACCATCTGTCTCACTAGGAATGTGGGAAGATTCAGCACACCCTAGCAGTTGTCATACCGTTTCTGTGCTGTCTTTTTGCAAAAGGCTTTTGTGTCATTGCTGCTTGAAAAAGGCTGGCCTCCTACCTTGAGCATCCAGAGTGGATGACTGTATTTCTTTCTTTTCTTTTTTCTTTTTTTTTTTTTTTTCAGAATTCTAAGTCACAGTGCTTTTGTTCCCTTGTTCAAAAAGGTCAGCTGTGTTTGATTATATCTTTGCTGCTTTTAACTTGTCTTTTCAGCAAACTTTTTGTCTTTTTCATCCCTACTCCCTAGCACACTACTAAAAAGGAAAATGACAAGTCGGTGAAGTCTTTCCTACTGGCCTGTGATAAAACTGCTCAAGCAGCTCTAACCTAAGATGTTGTCTGTTACATTTGATAATGAGTCAGATCTTACATGCAACATCTCAGGAAAAACAGAGTTTATATTTGCTACTAGCATAGTGAATGGGGTATTTAAACATGCTTATCATGTAATGAAATAGTTATAGTCAAGGATTTTTAAATTTATGTGTGTGGGGCTTTTTTTCCTTCTTTAAAACTGGTATTGCTTCATTATAAGATATACTTTTACCTCAGTACAGAAAATATGATAAAATGAGTTATTTGTGTGGGGAGTTTTCTGGGGAGACTATTTAGGATTTTCAGGATACTATTAAATTTTTTCCTTGACAAAACAGTTGCATTCCAATAGGGAATCTTCAGAGTTTAGAATTTGCAGTAAACACAGAGAACCACAGACATCTTTGCAATGATGCTTTCTCATCTGTAACGGCTCAAAGAAAAATTCTGGAAAAGAGACTACAGAGATAATCCTAAAGCAAGTGTTGGATGCGCATGTGAAAGCACTTTTTTTTTATTTGTTCCAATTTTATTGCCAACATTATCACTTTTATTGCAACTCTGAAAGGCTGGGCAAATAAATAAACATGCACTCAAACCTTTTGGCCTGTCTGAAAATAGAGGCCTTTTACAAATATTTGTAACAAATTTCCTTTGTTTCTCCTGCACAAAACTGATGTCAGTCTCCCTCCTTTTATAGCACCAAATGCTGACCCAAGGAGCAGGTAATCGCAAGTTCAAATGCACAGAGTGTGGCAAGGCCTTCAAATATAAACACCATCTGAAAGAACACCTGCGAATTCACAGTGGTGAGTAACAGAGGGGCTGGTGCCTACATTTGCATTTTGTTTCATTAGGGGCATTTTTAAAGATTGTGTAAAATTTACACAATCCTGTATGTAGTTTTTTGGATCTACCCATTTATGTCACAAGCTATGTGCACCTGCTTTGTCATCGTGAGACTTATGGTACCACCAGTAGCACTACTAATAAGAAGAGGAGTGCTTATACTTCTTGAAAATTGCAAGTGCTTTGATTTATTGTGAAATCTAGAGGCTCCTTTTTGTCCTTTTAAAAACTCTTCTACAGATTAAATGTTTTGACCTGAAGAAACTCAGCTGGCAAATTCTGAAGGATATTCATTTTTGATACCCAACCTTGAAAGAAGAATGTGGGAGAATTTTGGAAAAGAGCTTTTGTATGATAAGTGTTCCTTGATTCCTGAGAGCTGTATATTACAGAACAACAACCTACCACTGAGATTTCTTCTTTATAACTATTTTGATAGCTCTGCCAAGCATTTTATTACCAAATTGGATGCTATTCAAAGGACTAGTTGGATTGGTAGAGTCAATGGAATCTTCAGAGAGTTGATTAAAGCCATGGCTACACTTCCCTTTGAATACTGTGACATCTTTATCGTGCTATTGACCACACATTAATCTGACACTCTGTTTAAATAGGAGGCCGCCGATGGCAAGACCAGATTTGGGATCTTGGCTGAAAAAGGCACAGATAGCCCTCACCTTCCACTGCTAACATCTTGAATTATGTCCTTCCAGGGTAGATAAAGCCCTGAAACAGTGATAGCCACATAATTCTAATCTAACCACCAAGAACGTAGAGGTGCCCCATTGTGTTCCTTTCCTTTGGTTGCACAGATTCTTGCCTTGGTAGACAACTGCAGTCGTTACCCAATCAAAAAAATGTAACGTCAATTTTAATTGTCATTTTAGGTGAAAAACCGTACGAGTGCCCCAACTGCAAGAAACGTTTCTCCCACTCTGGTTCCTACAGTTCACACATCAGCAGCAAGAAATGTATTGGCTTAATCTCTGTAAATGGCCGGATGAGAAACAATATCAAGACGGGTTCTTCCCCTAATTCTGTTTCTTCTTCTCCTACTAATTCAGCCATTACCCAGTTAAGAAACAAATTGGAGAATGGAAAACCACTTAGTATGTCTGAACCAACAGGCTTACTTAAAATTAAAACAGAACCACTAGACTTCAATGACTATAATAAAGTTCTTATGGCCACACACGGGTTTAGTGGCACTAGTCCCTTTATGAATGGTGCCCTTGGAGCCACCAGCCCTTTAGGAGTTCATCCGTCTGCTCAGAGCCCAATGCAGCACTTAGGTGTAGGGATGGAAGCCCCTTTACTTGGATTTCACACAATGAATAGTAATTTAAGCGAGGTACAAAAGGTTCTACAGATTGTGGACAACACAGTTTCCAGGCAAAAAATGGACTGCAAGGCAGAAGAAATTTCCAAGTTGAAAGGTTATCACATGAAGGATCCATGCTCTCAACCTGAGGAACAAGGAGTTACTTCTCCTAATATTCCACCCGTAGGTCTTCCAGTAGTGAGTCATAATGGTGCCACTAAAAGTATTATCGACTACACGTTAGAAAAAGTCAATGAAGCCAAAGCTTGCCTCCAGAGCTTGACTACTGACTCAAGGAGACAGATCAGTAACATAAAGAAAGGGAAGCTACGTACTTTAATAGATTTGGTCACTGATGACAAAATGATTGAGAACCACAACATATCCACTCCATTCTCCTGCCAGTTCTGTAAAGAAAGTTTTCCTGGCCCCATTCCTTTGCATCAGCATGAACGTTACCTTTGTAAGATGAATGAAGAGATCAAGGCAGTCCTACAACCCCATGAAAACATAGTCCCCAACAAAGCCGGAGTTTTTGTTGATAATAAAGCCCTCCTCTTGTCATCTGTACTTTCTGAGAAAGGAATGACAAGCCCCATTAACCCATACAAGGACCACATGTCTGTACTTAAAGCATATTATGCTATGAACATGGAGCCCAACTCTGATGAACTGCTGAAAATTTCTATTGCTGTGGGCCTTCCTCAGGAATTTGTGAAGGAATGGTTTGAGCAACGAAAAGTCTACCAGTACTCAAATTCCAGGTCACCATCACTGGAAAGGAACTCCAAGCCGTTAGCCCCCAACAGTAATCCTCCCACAAAAGACTCTTTATTACCCAGGTCTCCTGTAAAACCTATGGACTCCATCACGTCGCCATCTATAGCAGAACTCCACAACAGTGTTACGAATTGCGATCCTCCTCTCAGGCTAACAAAACCTTCCCATTTTACCAACATTAAACCAGTTGAAAAATTGGACCACTCCAGGAGTAATACTCCTTCTCCCTTAAATCTTTCCTCCACATCTTCTAAAAACTCCCACAGTAGTTCTTACACTCCAAACAGCTTCTCTTCTGAGGAGCTCCAGGCTGAGCCTTTGGACTTGTCATTACCAAAACAGATGAAAGAACCCAAAAGTATTATAGCCACAAAGAACAAAACAAAAGTTGGCAGCATAAATTTAGACCATAACAGTGTTTCTTCGTCATCTGAAAACTCAGATGAGCCTCTGAACTTGACGTTTATCAAGAAGGAGTTTTCAAATTCAAATAATCTGGACAACAAAAGCGCTAACCCAGTGTTCGGCATGAACCCATTTAGTGCCAAACCTCTATACACAGCTCTTCCTCCACAAAGTGCATTTCCTCCTGCCACTTTCATGCCACCAGTCCAGACTAGTATCCCTGGGCTACGACCATACCCAGGACTGGATCAGATGAGCTTTCTACCACATATGGCCTATACTTACCCAACTGGAGCAGCTACTTTTGCTGATATGCAGCAAAGGAGAAAGTACCAGCGAAAACCAGGATTCCAGGTAATGAGACATATCTTTTTGCTTCAGAGAGAGGAGGTGAAAATTATATCTTTTATGTGTATGTAGGAAAAACATCTTAGTGAAAAGAATCTAGTGCTGTGTTCTCAGCAGAAATAGAAGAGTGGGTTTGGACTTGAATCTAAAACTGAGTGAGCTACACAAATAAACGGAAAAACAGTGGAACACTTGCTACGTAAGCACTTTTGCCTTAAGAAAGATAAAGAACTTAATATTTACTTTTGAGATTTATTTGGATTGATCCATCTGCTTTCAGAATTATACATTGATATGAATATTTGGTAGCATTTACATAGATGCTAAAAGTTAACATTTATGACAGTCACATACTTCTAGAGACGCTCACAACTTGCAATAATGCATGTATAAATTTGATGTTCACTTCATTTTATAGTTTATTTGGAAGAGCATTTTAAAAATATTTTGTACATTCCACACGATTTCCTTTGTAGGTTTCAAGCTAGTAAATAATTTATGGTTTTTCAAACACAAAAGCAGGTATCTTCTAACATCATGGAGTATAATCCCTGTTTGCAAAATAGAAGTGAAAGTAGCAGGGCACCTCTGTAACAGCTGTTCCGGTATTCCAATTTACAGTACATCTGCCCTCTTTGTAAATGTATTTAAGCCTATTTAATCTTCTCTAGTATTAATTAGTGCAAACGTAGTCTAAGAAAACCGAACTGTGGGCTAGCAAATGGAAATGTATGTTATCATGCAAGTTTGCACTCCTTTGGATCAAGACAAAATAAATATCAAGAAATTTAATAATTTACTGATCCACATTCATTATTGCTCAGCGCTGAAGGCTGTTTTAACATAGATAGAACATTGATAAAAAAGTGTTATTAATATTCCCTATTTCAAATTAGAAAATTAAATATAAAAATATAGCTTGAGGCCTTTAGTTGGTAGACATACATTTAAATAGATTGCATAATAATAACATTTTGTACCTAAATATAAAATTCAATTAAAATGGGGTTTCCGCAGCTATGGATCATTCCTAAAGTTAAGCACGCTGGAAAATACACAAATTCTGATGTTTAATTCTCACTCACAGGTATTTCCTGATAGGAAGAGAATTCAGGAATTTGGGGGAGTTTATGTTTTTCTCACCTTCAGAGTTGACCATTTTCTATCCCTGAAAAACAGCAAGCTCTACCACCTAGGGCAGAGAAGGTTTATATTTTTGTTGAAATGTGAGACCTCATATATTGTTTGTGGAAAGTAATAGTTTTTAAAAACTAGATCGATCCGTCGCGAGCACCTCTGAGGTTCTCCAAATGTCAGCCGATGCGAAGTTGTTTGGTACAAACACAAAGAGAAGCAACTGTGTTGAACTATGTGATTATATCACAGGGAGAATTGCTTGATGGAGCACAAGACTACATGTCAGGCCTAGATGACATGACAGACTCCGACTCCTGTCTGTCTCGAAAGAAGATCAAGAAGACAGAGAGTGGCATGTATGCATGTGACTTATGTGACAAGACATTCCAGAAAAGCAGTTCCCTTCTGCGACATAAATATGAACACACAGGTATGAGTGACTTTGACTAGCTAGTTAGAGCTTCCCGGCCTGCTGTACATTTCATAATATTTAATGAGTACACTTGTGCAACATAAGATGTAGCATATGCTGATACCTTCAACAAGGAAGAAATAATGCTTTTGCCTAGCTCAGTGCGACTTTTTCGTTGCCTGTTTATTGGATCATTCATGTGTTTATCAGTGTGCTTGTCTTATATTTTTTGAGTTAGTCTTACACCAAATTCACAAATCATGTCAAAGAAATATTTAAATGGCCAGGGCAGTGAAATGACATGACACAAGCCAGCTATTGAAAATATCTTCAAATTCTTAAGCTGTGATGAACCTGTATATGGAAAAATTTAACAATAAAAGATTCAGTCAATGCTGTATTCGTTTCATCATCGAAACATCAAGGAAGCCACGATTTGGGGGTAATTCTGTTTGGTTTTCATAAGTTGGCCATGTTTTGAATAAACTAAAAGCATTAGGACTGTGAAAGAAAAGACATAAGGTGGATAATAGGCCAAATGAGCTACTGGAATTACTAATATTTGGAAGACTAAAATACAATTTTCCAAATTTAAATAGTTTCTTTCCAATTCATGCATTCCTCGTTAGGAAGCATTGACAAGATAGCAGCCTGATTCTTCCCCATAAGGAGAGAAGTAATGAGTTAATTTTTCAAAAGAAAGCTGAAGTGCCATAAGGTGAAGCAATATTAGTTCCCACAATCCAAGATCTGATCTGCAACTGCGTGCTGGAGCTACGCCTGTGTTCCCTCCCTCCCCCTCCTTCCACCCTTAACCACAGAGTAACTCGGCTTCATCCCTGTTCTTAACCCATCTCCAGCTTTTCTCCAGTAGAAATTTGGCATGCTGTACTGGCCCTAAGTGGGAAAAGAAAGAATGTAGGATCGCAACCAAAGTACTGATGGGCGGAAATTATAGGAAAATTCTTATTTTAACCAAGATGTCTAGTATCAAACATTTTAATATAGGGACTTCCCTGGCGGTCCAGTGATTAAGACTCCGCCCTTCCAATGCAGGGGGCGCGGGTTCGATCCCTGGTCAGGGCACTAGGATTCCACATACCTCGCAGCACAGCCAAAAAATAAAATGAGCCTTGAAAAAATGTTTTTAATAGAGAGGAAAAAATTAACCTAACATTAATGCTCTTTGGGGAAAAGTAATGAAGAGGCAAAAAAGAACAAGCAAAAAGAAGAAAAGGGAATGTGAATACCTCCTGTCACAGTTTGTCTAAATACGTAGCACCCTTTTTAGTGACTGAAAACCATCCTTGGGAAGCCTTTGTACTGATCACTCTCCCTTATTCCTCACTGGGCATGTGAGGGAGGCAGTACAAGTGACCACAATCACCTGAGGGTCAGGGAAAGTTGGATGAGTCCTACAACGTTAAGTGTTGAGGGTATTTGTAAAAAGAACAAGGTTGATTAATAACAGCGCTCTTATTCCAACCAACCCAGTTTTCTTTTTCTTCAGTTGTCTGATACTAATTGTTATGATTTCAAAAGTTCAACTAATGATACTTTTAAAGCAACCTAACTTGAATAGCAAATCCCAATAGTTTTTACACTTGTACGGTAAAATTCAGTGTTTGAAACATCACAATTTTCTTACATTTGTCTTTTTTTTTTAATTTATTTGTTTTTATTTTTGGCTGCGTTGGGTCTTTGTTGCTGCGCACAGGCTTTCTCTGGTTGCGCGAGCTGGGGCTACTCTTCGTTGTGGTGCGCGGGCTTCTCATTGCAGTGGCTTCTCCTGTCGCGGAGCACGGGCTCTAGGCACGCAGGCTTCAGTAGTTGTGGCTCGCGGGCTCCAAAGCGCAGTCTCAGTAGTTGTGGCGCACGCGCGTAGTTGCTCCGTGGCATGTGGGATCCTCCCGGACCAGGGCTCGAACCCACGTCTCCTGCGTTGGCAGGTGGATTCTTAACCACTGCGCCACCAGGGAAGTCCCTGACATTTGACTTTTATGATAGATATCAATAGATGTTTTCTTTAGTACCAAGTCCTATTTTTGTATTATAGATTAAAGGTATTTTCATACCTAAATTTACTTTAATATCTTAATCAACCTCAAATATATTTTGTATTCATTATTCAACTACAATAGGCACATCATTGAAGGCATCTTTCCCTCTCTGATTGGTTTTATTATATGACCATATGCAAACTCTACCGTTTACTACATGGTGAGTGTAAAACTTCTATTTTAGTGAGGGCTGTCATACATATTGACATCCAGTCAGTATCTTTATTTCTTATAAATTAGTCTATAAACTTCAAGGTGTATAGATAGTTAAGAGACCCCAAAGTTGACAAATGCAAATATGCATAATCAATTTGAAAAATATACTGTACTAAAAAAAGATAAAATATTCTGCTCCTTTAAGATGTGAGATCAGCTGCCTAGAAATATTGCCTAGCAACAAGATGCTAACCATCCAATGGTTTATCTAAACATGTGATTAATTATCCTCCTGTTGGCTTCCCAGCTTGTCAAGTTTCCAGTGTGTTAACTTTTTGGTCTCCTGACCAAATATCTCATGACATTACTACTGTCAGTTATTAGGTTCCATCAAAGTGAAGTTCTTCATGAATTTTCTATCAGTACGATATATGTGGAAATTTAGTTCATTTTCCTTCCCTAATTGGGCCCCACAAGCCTTTTATTTGTTTATATTAAGCACTAGTAATACTTTGAGAATGTGTTAATATGAAAATTATAAGTGAGAACAATCTTTGGGTTGATTGATTCTAAGGTTGGGAAATGAAGTTGAATGGTCATTTGATTATGTGTTGATTACGAATGTGTCATTGATAAAGTGTGTTTGTTACATCTGTCTACAATTTAACATATAGAATAGTTTAAATTATGAAGGAAATTATGAGCTACTTATTCTCGAGATCCTGTGCTCTTTTACCTCGGTCTGTTTAATTTATTTCCTAGGCAGACACCAAAGATATAATGCTTAATTCTCCTTACCAATAGCTCATTGATTGCTTGCTTTTCCTGGGAACCGGGACTGGGACAGAGGAAGGAAACACTACATAAATGTTGATTTCAATAGGATTAATTGTCACAAACAAGGACTGTGAAATGAACAATCTGAAACTCCTGTTAGGCACTGTAAAGCACTCACTTATATTCCACTAAAATTTAAATCTGACATTTATTGAGTACTTTCTCTATTGAGACATTGCAGTAGGTGCTCTTAAACCCACTTTATTTAGAAAAGTAATAAAAATGTTTCTACTTTTGAGTGAAGTCAGAGTTTCAAATAAATTACCAGCCAATTTTGTTTCTCAGGTACATGGTAATATTTTTCATACCGCAAACCTTTCATTTATTAACTTCAGTTATCATTCTAGCTGTCAGGTGAATCATGAATCTTGATATTAGAGAAAAAAATCTTACCCTGAAAAAGTTTTGACTCACTCAGTATCAGTTTGGATGATTTTTTCTGAATCTTGTTCATGTGGAAATTTAATTCCAGGACATCTTGATTTGAATCAGGTAAACCGATCAAACAAGTTAAAAAGAGATAAATGACGAAGTAAGTTCCTATTTAAATTGAATTTATTAAATGCTTACCAGTGAAATTTCTGGAGATGAGTAGAGTATTTAGTGCAAGGCATAGGTCAACACTCCTGCTTCCCAGTTCTGTCCTTTGTATGGCATAATAGCTGAACATTTTATTCTTTTAGGTTGTCAGTTCATAGTGTAGAATTAATGTATTTCAATATAAGCATATTATTTATTATCAAAGGAATTTCCTGAAAATCAATTGCCGGTAGCCATCGAATATCTGTATCTTAGACTGCAGGCCAGTGGGCATCCCCCAGGCATTTCTAACAGGCCTTGAACTTGTCCTTGAGAATGCTCCTTCTCTCTCGGGATGCTGCTCTGTGTTTTGTTCCTTTGGAAAAGAGAAAGCCACATCAACTGTGATGTTCATTCAAAGTTATTCACACGCTGATCCACGTAGTTACCTAACTGATAGACATTTTTGTGCTCTTGAGCTGCTGAGACATTTAGGGAGGTGGTAGGACAGTTCTGCCCACGTGTGCTGTAGCAACTAAAGAACCAGGAAAGTTTTCATCTGCAATTTCTCTTCTCTCCACTCAGATTCATTTCATCCATGTACTCTGCTCCTGATACATGCATCTTGCTTACGACTTGGGAAATTATTGAACATGTATTCATAAATACAAATAAAAATATGAAACATTCATCGAGTGCTTACTATGTGCAATCCTTGTGCTAAACACTTTACCTACATTGCCTCCTTTACTCCTTATGCCCAGTCTACAAGTTAGGTCCTCAAATAATTTCCATTTTACTGACAAAGACCCTGATCCCTGGAGAGGTTAACATGCCTGAGACTGCACAGCTGGTCATAAAAGATGGGTTTGAACCCAGGCAATCAGACTCTAGAACCCATCTTCCTTATCTAGCACTGCACCACCCTGCCTCTGTGACTGAACTGCCACTGTCAGAAACATCTTATCCTAGCTCCTGATAGCATTTTTTTAAAGGTCCAAGTACACACAAGAGAGAGCAAATTCATATACAGCGACTTGAGATTTTTCGGGAAGGCAAAACCTCTGTCTTTTTCCCAAATGCACTTCTGCTTCCTTTTAAATTACCTTCCCACCCGGTGGTCTTGTGAAATGGAAAAGCACACTATCTTTCCAAACTCTTGGCACTTTATTGAAATTTTCTTCTCTGTTACCTAGTTTACCTCATTTAAAACAACTTTTCCAAAAGTTAAGGGGTGGTTCTTGTGTGGTTTGAATTACACTTTTTTTCTTCAGACTATAAGCTGCCTTGAAGCAGATTACTTGACTCTTCTTTATTCCCAATAACCATGAGTAGCCACCAACAGCTACCTTTCTGATTTTTCCTCTTACAGGTAAATAACTTCTTCCTA
>NC_089225.1:29380102-29462602 GCF_963924675.1 Phocoena phocoena | reverse complement strand
GGCTTATCCTAAGATTCCTTTCCAAGGTCAAAACAAGAAATCTCCCTGCATACTCAAGAGACATGCATTTTTAGTAACATCAGATGTATTCTTCTCTTTTCCCTTATCAAATTGTTACTCTTCCCACACTCTGAGTTTGAAGTCTAACCTTTTTTTTTCCCCTAGAATAGGGGGTAAGGGAGGGTGATGAAATGTTGGAACAATTGAACATCCCTGACCATTTTCTCCAAAAGCCTTTTGTATTTTAGCGGATTTGTGCAATCTTTTCTTTTTTCACATGACACCGTAGGCCTAGGCCTGAAATAACTGGAAAGAGAGATGAGTATCAGAATTTCTCAGCAAGAACTAGACAAAACATATACCCTCTTTAGCATAAATTGAGCTGGGAGTGGAGTGGGAGGGCTTGGAGGAAGGAAAAAAAGAAGGGTCTGTATTTCAATAAATATGAATAAATTTATTAGATACTTTTCACAATCAGATAGCTCCAAAAAAAAAAAGAAAGTTTATTTTTTATCTTTCTAAGGATGTAAGCCTTAATGAAAACAAATCCTAGTTACAAATTTAGCGAATTGCCCAATAATAATTTTTCATGTATTAGAACTGAAAAATTGTTAACCATGTTTTTGCTCCAAGATGTGTGAGGGCCATTCAAGGGCTGTAGGGCCCTGGATAGACACACAAACAAGTATGTGTATATCTGGAGCACCACACATTGTAATAAACACAGCTGCATTTATTTGAGTATGTGATCCCATATACACGTAAAAACATTCAAACAAACACACTCAGCAGATTTATTTGATTGTGCAATGGGGCAATTATTCAAATAAACATGCTCGGCGCAATTATTTGAATCTCACATTGCATGTTCATCAATCACAGCACTAAAAAAGAGGGGGGGAAGAGCACCAAAGATTTTACATGGGAAAAAAATACATGTGAAGACAACCTTATTATAGATTTTATAGGGTTAGCCAAAGTTACGGCTCCCTCCTTAACTGTAACTCCACTATTGGGTATTCAGCGACATTTGTTTCTAATGATTAATTGGTTCATTCACTTGGCCATTATATCAGAGTGACCACAACATTCAGATTTATATAATAGCAAACTTTACAAACCTGAATTGGGTAGAGATACGGAATCTCTATATTTCCAGTGTAGGATAGTTCTTTCTAGACATTTTATGTCAAGGGGACACCCTGGTCAAAGTATTATGGCTTTAAATAGCACTCCCATAAATTAAAAACTTTTATACATGCAACAAAACATTCCTACATTTGAAGACATTAAAAAAAATCACAGGTGACTCATCTGGTCATTTTATATATCGATAAATATTATGACATATATGTGAACACATCAAGAATCATATAGGTGTACCAAGAGGCAATTTCTGCCTCTCTTAAGTATGTACTGACATAACTTAATATACTAAAATGGGAAGGGGCGTTTAGTCACTGAAATATGCATCGTGTAACAAAGATGAAGAAAATACATGGCTTGTGCCCAACATAAAAAAGATTCAGACTGAAGGCTTAGCTTTGGTTTTTATTCAATTAAATTGTTAAACTGTGCACAGTGATTTTTTTTTTAGAACTTGAGACATTTGTGATGTTGGCTGTTTAAATCTTTGTTACCTTCGCTGTGAATTGAAATTGTACATATTTAGTAAATCATGCAGACAAAACAAACTTTTTAGACAATATTTTTATTGGAGAGTTTTCTTTTCCTGTATCCATGTTAAAAAAAAAAAAAAAAAAAAGACCTCCTTTCCCAAAATAAAAATGTCAATACTAAATTTAAAGAAGTATAAAGGAATGATTGCTTCCTTTAGAGCTAAATATTTAAATAAACATGGAGATAATTGGCAACATGTTCTTTTGGGCTAATAGGCCGTGTCCAATTTTTTGGGTCTGATGTTTCAGAGGTCCTCTTTTTCAGGATTGAAGATGATATATTAATCTCTGAATTAAACAAGTGCTATCAAATAACAAATAAATCCCTCAGTCTTCATTTGTATATGAAATATGGAATTAGAGAAATGACACTGAGATGATGTGATTATGAATATGCCACAAACTAAGACTTTCTCTATTGAAACAGTCACCTCCCACCTATAATCTAGTATGACATGTTAAAATGCTCCAAAATATTGAAAATATAAAATGAACAGTACTATTCCCATTTGGCCTTGAGACGAATAAGACAAAGATTCTAATAATTTTAGTCAAAGAAAATGATGAGTAAAAAATACATGAAGATTAAAGTGGTGACAAATGATCTTTTAAGTATTCTAATTGGTCTTTCTCATTCATATCTTTGATTCTACAGAAATTGCAAATCCTGATGATTCTGATTTGTAAGTGCACCCAGTCAGCTTTTCTCTCTTTCACTCCACAGAATATGCCTGTTAGATCTGGAACAAAGAATAAGCCCCCAAAGTGTTAAAAATAGACTACTGCCCTGGCAGGAAACTTAGCATTGGCAAGCACAGAACTCAGAAGGAACTGATCTAACATAAGGAAACATTCAGAAAAAGATTTGTGCATCATGATCCTGTTCTGACCATTTTCAGAGCAATCAAAGGGTAGTAAGAGAGAGAGAGACTGAGACAGAGACTGAGAGAGAGAGAGTGTGTATGTGTGTGTATGTGTTCTGTGCACGTGTAGATTGCTAACTTTGTGTGTGTACGTTTGAATAGCTAGTGTTAAAATAAAAAACAATACCCAAGAGATGGCAGGAACCTGAAGGAGTGCTTTTGAGACATTTTATATATTGTTATCTTACACAAATGGAAAACACTTAAAATGTTGATACTGGAAGAATAAAATTTCACCAAAAAATTCTATATTACTTACCAGATACTCCAACAATAAAACAGAGAAAATATTAATTTATCTTTACTCTTTTTGTAGGAAACTCAGATTTTAGCTTGTGACCTTTCCTTAAAGGAGCATCACTTATATCCATTCCTAAAACAGTCTTATTCCAGGGCAAAGAATTACAGTTACACTTCATTCTACTTTTGTTAAGGAAAAGAAGAATACTGTCTTCAAATCACTTGAAAAAAAATATAGAGGAACAAAGGAATATAAATTCAGAAAGGAAACTCAGGAACATCCCTACACTCACAGAAAACATCATGGTGTGTTTAGTGACCAAAAGCAACCTAGACCTTGGTTTTTACCTCTCTTCTGAAAGATACGACTTCCAACACAAACGATATTTCCCAACCCTGTAGTGCAGCCCGGGATTGGTGCAGACAGAAAGGGAGAACACCGGCTATTGAATAACCCTTAACCACTTCCTGCAGTCCTGAAGCATTCCGTGGAGGTCTACCACTTCATTATTGAACATGCTTAGAAAGTGTGAGCTCATGCGTTTCCGGTTGAAGGTACACCTAAGCAAGAGGGGGAAAAAGAGAAGTACAAACCACCCTGCCCAGTTTGTTTTAACTCTTAAAATGCTGTTGCTCAGAGAGTACGCTTGAGAATAATCAGCCTCACATCTAAGTAGACCCTTTTTAAAAATTTTCTGCATTATAAAGTGTTTTTATATTATCAAAGATAATTCCATGAAAAAGAACATTTCGCTCGCTTTACACGGTGAGGGAACATTCGAAAAAAATCTTCTCAGAACACGAAGTGTTCTAACCACACTAGCTGCTTAAAATGTACTGCCTTAATTTTAAAAATAAAAGTGGGAATAATGATTTGTACAAATACTTTTCAAGGAATTGTCGTGATCCCTTGAGTCAGATGCCTTCACCTACAAATCAGCCTATAACTCTGTTATAGACCTGGCCAAATTATAGCATACTTGGTGTCTACATTGAAATAGTCATTCTTCAATGACTTCTTCTTGTTTTCATTCTTCAATAAAACTCTCCTATGGCTTAGGAGGAAGAACATCTTGATGGTTGTAACACTTAGAAAAATAAAAGCTGTTAATTAATCTACCATCTGCATCTTTTAGATGAGAAAACTGAAATCTGCATAGCCTTGAGACCACACTGGTTGGTTGTTTCTACCCCACAACGATCTAGAAAGCAGTTAAGAATAGACTGTCAGAACCCCAGTCTCCTGACAATGCTCTCTACAACACATCACAGTAAAATGCTCCTTCAAATGATGTGGAAACATCAAAAGGAGTGAGTTAGTCTCCCTACTTCCTGCAAGAAGTCCTTTCTGGTCTACAAGAACTCTTCCATGCAAGAGTGGAATGAAAATAAGCTACTTTGGAAACCCTATATTACTCTAAGATGTCACATCATCATCTGAGGGCAGTTAACCACGTCTGGACTAAAGTCTCCTTTCACTGAGAGCCAGAGACATTCTCAATTTTGAGAAACGCTCTTTAAAAATGACTAGCTGCTGTTCATACATATTACCCACTAGTTCATCCAAGATTTTTGACAGCGGTTATGTCCACTGAGGAGCTGTGACTCCACTGAGCCTCTCCACTCACAATTTTCAGCCTGAACCCACTGTGTGAGTCCCCAGTGCCATTCTTTCTCTAGTCTTTTTCCGAATCCTATGGGCACTGAGCAACCCAGAGGTGGTCAGAGGAAGAAACAAGGTGTAAGAGGAGCAATTGGAGATCATAAATCTGCAACAGGAAAATTGGAATAGACTGAAATAGACGTAAGAAAATTAGAGAGTGGAGGAACCTAGATTCTCTCTCACTGAAAGTCCTGCTTTTTCACAGTCTGGGGCTCAGAAAGAATAAAAGTCCATGTTATCCTGTAGTTATTAGCAGAGCTGAGAACATAAGCCAGTTACGGCATACACACTCTTATTGCTTCTACTGATGCTTCTACTACCTCTATTCTATTCTATTTAGTGGTCCTGGAAATAATAGTAATAAATAACAGTTACAACATTGATAGTTATTCAATTTACTGAGTGCCTACCTTGTGTGAGGTATTATAGGATATACAAAAATGAACAAGACAAGATTACCAGCCTTAAGTTTCTTATACTCTGTCAGAGATAGACTTACACAAAGAAGTAGAATGCTGAGTTCCAGGTTCTATAGCAAATGTACCAGTATCAAAGTCCCAAGCAGTCTCCCTTTTATACCACAGTGTCTCCCTTTTTTAAACACAAAATAACATCATTCCCTCACTAATGTGCATCTTGTTGAGTGACGCTATATGAGACACACTGTTCCATGTCCTAGGGATTCAGTGGTGATCAGACAATATCCGCCCCCACAAGGGACCTACATTCTAGGGGAGAAGGTGGAAAACAAAACAATTATGTAAGATAACTTCACATACGACTGTGTTCTGTTAAAATAAAAGAAGGTGCTCTAATAGTGAATGAGATGGAATTGGAGGACAGGCAACCTCAGCTGGAGCGCAGGGAGGGGAGTGTCAGGAAAAATCTTTCTAAGGCTGTGGTGTCTGAGTTGAGCCTGAAGGGTGAGAAGAAGTGAGCCGGGTGTGAGAGCCGGAGCGAGTGTTCCAGGAAGAGCAGGTGCAAGTACCTGAGGCAGACGTGGGTTTGATTTTTTGGGAATAAAAACGCCAGTCTAACAAAGCATGTAAAAAAGGGAAGATGAAATCAGACCAGTAAGAAAACAAGTCTCAGCCATGTGAATGATTTACAGTGTGATCTCCTGTAAGGAAGCATTCAAGAACAGCTCGGCAGATATTCAGAGAATTTTAAGGAATGAGACTTCTTAGGTCCTTTAGTCCCATGTCATGATTTCATCGGTGAGAAAATGGAGTTCATTAATCTGTCAGGCTTACCTTGAGGAACTCAGAAGACATGGGCTATTATTCCCAGTAAATAGCCCAGAAGTGAATTTAGCAACCTGTTTGTGGTCTCATCATAATTCCCTCCCCTGTAAACTGGGCAGTAGCCTTCTATGCCCCTCTGAGTTTAGAATGAGAGAAATCTCATTTCTCAGACTCTCACAAAACCACCTGCCTTGCGTCTGGTCACGGGCAGATCTGTCAGCCTGGAAAACAGAAATGATTTGGGCCAAAGGAAGTTTGTATTTTGGAAACGAAAGCACTAGGTACAGCAAACGGGCCGCCACGGTGGCACGCTACCCTGAAAGCCCCTTCCCCAGTCAACACGGCCCAGTGCAGTCCCCGCAGTTGCCAGTTTGCTCAAAACAGCTGTGCTAGAATCAGGCATGAGCAAGGGCCCCAGCCATCTCCCCTTCCCCTGAACTTCTAGAAAATACAAAAACTCACAGAGCTGAGAGAGGAGCCAGTAAGAAGTAAGGAACATGCAGCAGGTGGTACCATCTGTGCCCGGCTAATTCCAGCCAAAACAATCTGCTCCCTATAGAGTTCCCAGTTGTGGAGAAGGGAAGAGAATCTGCCAGTGGCAGAGCCAGGGGAGGGGGAGTAGCAGGGCAAGTGCCGAGGCTATTATTCAGACGTTCAGCTGGTTGGGGAAGTAGATTATTGATGCCAGTGAACTATTATCTCTCTCCTTTTCTCTTTACAACCACTGTGGGAGATTCTTCCAAAGTCTCACTAAGCTGGCAAGTATCGGATCCCACACCTGTGAGACAGACATGTAGGCATCCCTGTGAGTCTGTCACTACTGAGATGGGAAGGACAAACATTCCACAGCAAGACTAGGAAGCACAGCCCACACCAAGATGGAAAAACAAGAGGAGAGGGAGGTTATGTTTATTTTATCCTATTTTCCTAGCAACCGAATTCTCTCCCTCTCGCCTGTTCATTCTTTGAAAATCATCCACGGTTTAGAATGGGATCATCTTCCTCATTGTTGATCCCCAGGTTAGCATCTTCTAAAATAAAATTCTTCTACTTGATGGACTTCCTCATGAGGAGCAAATCTTCTCTCCTGGCACACTTACAATCATGGGATGAATAAATGCAAGCAATGCAAAGATAGATCAAATTGTCTGTGGTAATAACTTTCCTTTAAGAGAGAAACAGATAGACAGCAGCCATCCTTCTCATAGGTGGAGGAGACAGTGATGATTTGAGGGTCATAGAAAGACCTGTCCACTCAAAAAGAAAACGTTACCCACTGCAAAATTTCCATCAGTACATTTATGTTAAGGCACTGTCTCCAGGAAGTCATCTGTTCAATGCAAATACCTGGGAGGGGTAATATTTGCCTATTGTCATCTTCCCTTAGATTAACTGCTCAGTTTATAGCTGAGAGTTGAGTCCTGAGGGAGTGGGGCCCAGGAAAGTCCACTTTTATTGGGAGAAAAGAAGGTTTGGATTCCAGGTGAGGACCCAGAAAATTGGGACCTCACGTGTCCCTGAAGGAAGGGAAGATGGTGCCTGATACCCTCCACTTGGGCTGAACTGTGCCCCTCCCCAAAAAGGTATGCTGAAGTCCTAACCCCTGATACTTATGAATGTGACCTTATTTGGAAATAGGGTATTTACAGATATAACCAAATTAAGATGAGGTCATTCGGGTGGACCCTAATCCAGTATGGATGGTGTCTTTATAAGAAGAGGGAAATCTGAACACAGGCACAGGCAGGGAGAATGCCATGTGAAATCAAAGAGACTGGAGTGAGGCAGCTGCAAGCCAAAGAAAGCCAAGGATGCTGGCTATCACCAGAAGCTGGGACAGAGAGGTAGAACAGATCCCTCAGAAGAAAGCAGCCATCCCCCAACCTTGATTTTGGACTTCTAGCCTCCAGAACTGTGAGAGAATAAGCGTCTGTTGTTTTAAGCCACCTAATCTGTGGTACTTAACAGCAGCCCTAGGAAACTAATACAGGCCCCAAACAAACCATGGTGAGGCTTTCAGTTTTCAATCTCTGGGTCGGTCTAAACATTCAAGATCAGTGTTTGATCCAACCATTCTCCTGGTGCCTGGGCTTTAACACATAAAGATCAGCAGGAATATCCCTTATAGTTTTGAGATGCATGTCATCAGGAAAAAGACAAACTGCTTACTCTTTTACCCAAATGTCTTCTATAAGGTAATCTTTTTCATTAGGATAATTAAATTCTTATTTGAAAGGGCACCAAAGTGCAAGCATTATCGTCTGATTTCCTGTAAAGTCTTTTCCTGCCTCCTGTTCCACATGGTGTCCATTAACAGGAGAAGCACCAAGTGAGTCAGACGTTATGGTTATAGGTTTGCGGCTTGTGTCAGTGCTAAGAAGAGGGAAATGAGAAAGGAAAACATAAATTGGGAAACAGTGTCAGAGGGCAGGCCGAGATAATGGAAGTACCAGAAAGCAGAGGAAAAGGGTGTTGTGTGGGAACCGAAACCTTGCTTCAGGTAGGAAATGTCAGAGAAATACAGTAACGTTTTTAAATGAAAGGAAAGGGGGGTGGAATCCAAGCAGTCCTTTATTGTGTTTTTTGGCAGTCTGAATTCAGTACCAGAAATGAGTGAAATGTGCCCTCTCCCCTGATTCATTACTGCTGTAGGATCTTAACCATTTTCAGCCCCAAGACTCTTGGGAAATCGACTAATAATTCCTGTGACGTCTTTACATCACTGAGATCTGGGGAGGATCTTGGGAGTTCTGTGAGTAAGGCAACATGAAAGCCCGAGGCAGGAGTGAGTCAGCTGAGGTGTGTTTTGATGTATTGATATATTGCTCTGGTAGCCAGTGGCCTCAAGCTGGGAATCAGTGAGACCAGGTTCTGGGACACATTCTCAGATGTGGCTGTGAACTCCATTCTGCCCCATTACTCCTTGCCTATCACTGCCCACCTACCCATGAGTGGACCACAGAAGGTGCAGGTAAGAAAGTCAGGGGATGGTTCACCAAAAATCTCTCATCTCTTTCCTAAGAAAAACAAACCCAACTCTACGTCTTCTTCACAGAAGCCAGCGTGCCATCCTTTACATTGTATTTCTAGAAGATGGTATATCATCTTAAAAGCCTGGTTTAATTTGCTTTTCTCCAAGCTTTGTGGTATTTTTTATATGCCATTAGTCAGTTATTGCATGTTACTAGCAATAACAGTCCCACCTAATGTATTTAATTTGTTTTGAAAATCATAGCACATCTTTACACACAGAAGAGACAGCTTTTAACTCCATTGATGACTTCCTCTTTAAAAGTCCTCCTTTAAATCTCTAACCACAGTCTTCTTGGTTTTCTTCTTACCCACTGACCAAGCTCTGCTTTCTTCAACTCAATCTTTAAATGGTAGTGTTTCCGGGGTCCCTCTGGGGCTCTCTACTCTCCTCGTTCTGATCACTGTGCTGAAGTCTCTTTTTCAACAAAGACTCAAAAATGCATCTTTCCAGTAAGACTTTGCTCCTGTGTACTAGACCTGCACATCCAAATGAATACTGGACATCGCCCCCTGATTGTCTCCAAAGCACCTCAAATTTGACATGTCCAAGATGGACGTGACCGTGTCTCCCTCCCGCCCACCATCCCCCACCTAAAACCTGGTGACTGTCACTTCCTGGGTCACTCAGGTGGAAATCTTGAGAGTCATCATGCCATATCTCTAAATGGGTTATCAGGTCTTGTGAGTCATAACCCCTGTTATCTCTCCTACTTGTTCCTCTTCTTCAATCACCATCATCATTCTGTTGTTTCAGGCGTACATCAAATCTCAAGAATGCCCTAAATAGCCTTTTCACTGGTCACACTGGCCCCGGTCTCACCCAAGGTGCTTCCTGGCTCTAACACAGCAGGGAAGAGAGCTGTCACTGAGGGTCCATGGAGGAGCTGGCAGATAGAGGAACGCCCCCTTTTAGGCTCTTTAAAGATATGTCTTGATATTCTTCACATATGACTTTCTGGAACGTTGCTTCCTCACAGCCTTAATAACTGTGATGTTGACATATCTCCTTAAATATGGTTGAAAGAATGTGCTCAAGAGAAATAACTAGTGCCCTTCCCTCCTTGTGCCACCTGTAACTATGCTTGTGGTTTTATCACCTTCTAACTCATTCCACATTCTGATATTGGCCAAAAGTGTTCTTTTGGTACTTTTATGCTTTCATGTCAATCTTCTCCTACCTAAACGTGTGAGCTTTTTAAAGCCGGCACCGTCTTATCTGTTAGTCCCACCTCTCCGTGAGTTATTGCCACCAAGTAGATATTCAACAAATGTACACTGATTTAATTCACTGGTGCAAATTTGATTATGCAAAGCCTTACTTTAAAATCCTTCAGTGGTTCCCCAAAGCACCCAAAATACAACTCATACTCCTTAGCTTGGTTCACAAAGCTTTCAGGTGTTGGTTCCTCCTTGTCTCCCTTTCCATCAGCTCTCACCATCTCTCCAGTTGCATCTGCCTGAACATACCTCTTTTTTTTTTGTCCTTCAGAACATAGGTCAAAGGTCACTTTCTTAAGTCTCTCTTTCCTGAAACCCTAGTCTTAGATGTGCATCTCCTTTGGGCTTCTGTACATGCTTCGTGAATGCGCTATCCAAGGGTTGGTTTCCCAAAGGCAATGTGTTCCTAGAAGGTCAAAACTGTGAACATTCTGACTCCAGCACCTACTACAAAGCTGGAGACCCAGAAAGAAACTGGAAAATGTGTGAGTCCTCTGGAAAGAGATTTTCAGCAACATCTAGTCCCCACTGACCTTGGTCATTAGCCAAATAGAGGAATAATTCAGTGACAAGAGAGAAAATAACATAGAAAGTGAGCAATGTGAAAATAAGGAACTGTGGAAGGACCCGAATGCAAACCAGAAATGTGTAATTTAACACACTTGAAGATTTTTGAAAACCGTTTACAGGATTATATTGGGGCACAGATTTTACCCACATAGATTAACAACTTCATTTCTCACATAACCACTAATTACATACAACAGCAACAACGTGCACTGCCGACATCCAGATATTGATCGAATTGTAAAATTACTGAGGCAAAACTCACTACAATCCAAGTGAGGTGGGTTAAAGGGGAACATGGATAAATAAGCCTACTACCTAATGCTGAACGTGAGCATAGCCTTTAAGCTATTTTAGCAACGACTCAGATGCGGAACATGAACTAAATAAAAGAGAAAGAAGCCCAAAGTAATCTGAGATGCATTTTCTTCAACTTCTCTGGAATTTTCAATTACCTCAGTTTCCTGACAAAGCTTTGCTGATGTCAGTAATTTACAGTAACAATCAGCAAGATAACAGCAGGTTTGTGTGGGCCAGAGGTAAATTGGGGTCTGATATGAGTAATATATCCTGCACTGAAGGACAGTGGGAGGCATGAGAAAAGGCACAATTTCTAGTAGTGATTTTTAAATAAAATGAAAACCACATGTATCTATCACAGAGCAGGTGAATATGCAGTCCTCACTGTTCTTTCCCAGGAAATGTAACTACTTCCTTCTTGAATCCTAAGTGGCTTTTTATAAGGACTCCACCATAGATGCTACTAGAAGATGCTCTGCTTTTGTATCTTAAAATTTTGTACACCAGAACACACTGTGCGTGCATACCCTCAGTATTTAGGGAAATGTGGGTAATTACAAAAGAGGTAGCAAGTACCATCTTTTCTTTGCACGGTGTACAATTATTTAAATGACTCTAAGGCAAACAAATGGAAGGCAGACAAAATAACCTTTTGCCAATATATGAATATTGCCAATATATTCATATTCAATATGTGAATCTTCTTTGTCCCAGAGTGTGAAGCCCACAGATCACGAAGGCATTTAGCTGGAACGTTGCAGTTCTTTGGGGTCAACAATGAAAACTTCATTTCTCATTGTAGGGTCCTGAATAGCCACTGACCGTGGGCTTTCCCTGAAAGTTGTTCTCTTGGTTTTCTCATGAAATTGCTGATATGAACTGGTTGTCTCATAATTTTGCTTTTTTCTGCTAAAGACAGAGAAACCAGAACATTTGAACTGCGGGTTCTGGTGGTGTTTCCTTGTCGATAAGATGAGGGGTTGTAAAGGAGTCTTAGGCTCCTTCCTATGAAGTTTATGTTATGAGGATGGCTCTGGCTAAAGGGACTGTCCCTGCTTAACCTAAGAAGCTCTGTAGTCGAGGGGTGAGAGGCTATGCTTTCTCGTGAAAAGACCTGCCTTCCTAGCTGTGTGACCTTGGCCAAGTTGTCTCACTAAACCTCAGTTTACTTACCTTTAAAATGGGAATAATATATCAACAATTTCACAGAAAGGTTCTGGGACTCAAATGAGACAAGAGGTGTGCAGACAGTTTGCAAATGGTATCTAAGGTAGGCCCTGGTAAAGGGGCGGACGTGTACAGTGTATATATTTCATCGACTCTCCTTTTGACCCTCTTCCGCAGTGTCCTTTTTTCCCTTCTGGGTTTGAGGGAAGTCTCCCTGTGATAACCTATTCCTAGAGTTAGGTTCACAGAGAGTTCTCTAAAAAGGAACACAATAATTTCAGTACTTAGAAATTTTCCAGCATGTAATTTTTAGGGGGCCGGGATGGTCTCAAGATTCATCCTCAAAGAGACTCTTTGTTTCCTGGTGGGCGTGAGCCTTGGGTGGCTGAAAGAGGAAGGAATGCTTGACAATTATCAGTCCAATGAGAGACTTCAGAGCATGAGAACTGAGGAGGTTGCTCTGTCCTGATTCTAGATATGTGAGGCCTCCGCTGCTCTGAGCAGATAATCCAGGGCGATAATGATGTAGTCACAAGGGTGAGCCTTTGTAACAAGGCAGCCGAGGCCTTGCTCACAGTTCGAACTTTCCCCTTAGCCCTTTTGCATATTTTAGAGAGAGACTTTTAAGTCACGAGATAGCCTTGCCTGTCAGAGTAATCGACCCATATGGGGAACTTCTTTTGTGACTTGACAGGGACTCAGGAGGGGAAGCTGCTAGAGATGAAAACTGATGATCCAAATAGCAGGAAAAGGCTTCTAGTTTACGATTATTGTTTTCCTTTGGCTAATTTTAATTCTGATGAATACTAAGTTTTCTTTGGTACTTTTTGTTCCTCAAGTCTTTTTTTTTTTTCTGTTATGTTGTTCAGCCAAGTATTTCTTAAGCCTCTATGAAAACAATACTACATATTTCTTAAGCCCATGTGAACAGACATTTCCATGAAGACTGGCTTGAAAAATATATGTAGATGGCAACCTGAAAGGCCATTCCTATTGCAAAAATGAAAATATTTGACAGATCGATAGGTAAATAGATAGATAGCATACTAAAACTTAATGTTAATTCAAACGGATTAGAATGATGTTAACCCTTGCCATCCTGTTAGTTACTTTCTGTTCCTCTAACAGTGTAAACATGTGGAACGCCTTGATATATGCTGATACTTGGATGGGAGGATAGATGACAAAGTGTTTTAAAACGGGTCATTTGCGAACAAGTATTTACTGATTGCCAGTAAACACCAGTCACCTGTGTTGGACAACAGGAATAGATGTGGAATAATAGATGAAAACTCATGTGCAAGCAGATTGTTATAGGGGCAACAGAGAGGAAGGAGTTCTGATCGTTCTGTGAGACTCTGCCCAGGGGAGCTAGGGAAAGCTTCAGAGAAAAGAGGCTATTTGAGTTTGGTGTTGAAGGGCCAATAGGAATTTAGCAGGTTGAGAAAAGAGGATAATGATGGAAGGCTTGGGAGTCTGAGGAACGTGGTGCAGAAAAGGAATGACAAGCTCACCATCCTCCTCGAGCGTTGGGTTATAAACTCCTCGAATGGGACCAAAGTAAACTTCATATTTAAACCAAAAAATAAAAAATCCATACTGTAATAGATAAATTATCTCTCCCTCCTCGGTATTAATGACCTGTTTTTCACAATTGCTAATGAATAAATAAATGAAGTAGCAATATTTGGGCATGAGCTATGTTGCTGATGAACAACCTCCTCGCATTATAGGGGGAAGAGGAGAGAAAGCCACTTCAAGTCGCCCCTGCCCAATAGAGATAAATATGGCTGGAACATAACCATGAAAGTGACACAAGAACCTGATTGATAGGTCATCTCCCACTTGGATTCTGACCTTTCACCTAAAACAACACTGTCTAGTGACTTCCAGATGTGGATGCTTGAACATTAATAAGCAGTCAAGACTGAAACCTTATTTCCCACAAGCTATGAATAAATGGGTGACTTATAAGAATATCATCTCATTATGACAAACACTAAAAGAGGAATTTGAAGAAATAATTTAAGCATTTTAATGAAGCTCTTGTTCTATCCCCTCTTCCTGAAAACAGTATTTCAGAGTTAGCCTTTCTAACAGGAAATAGAATAGCTTGGCAAAAGGAACCACAACCGTATATCTAAACTGGCAGCATATTTGTATGGTGTGGCGTGATACATATGTTCACCACCCTTTACTGGTTAAACTGTATTTCATTATCATCTCCTTATTTCCACTTCTAATTCTAGCAGAACTATTTCCTATAAACAGGCCAGCGCTCTAGCAATTTCAAGCTTAAGAATTCTTTTTAAATGCCTGATCCCAACTTTATTAAGTAGTGTTTTCCCCATTCTTAATTCTAAGCCCCTTGGGTACACACTTAGGTCTGTTGCCATAAATGGAGAGAAAAATTAATTTACCACCAATTCCAACTGCACTGTGTATATGGATATTTATGCCCTCTGTGGTTTTTTGAAAAAAGACTGCTTGGATTAGGAATATCTATTTGATATTATTATAATACAATAAATCTACAGATTTGATCATTATAATATTATATGATACTACAGAATGCAAGAATCCTCCCAAACCTCCATCAAGTTAATCTTTTAAATTCAATTCAATTTATTTAAAAAATGCTATACTTTGTTTAATTTAAATAGCAGATATTTTTCATATTCTGGATTTGGGGGTACTGGGTTTTTTTGTTGTTTTTTTTTTAACATCTTTATTGGAGTATAATTGCTTTACAATGTTGTGTTAGTTTCTGCTTTATAATAAAGTGAATCAGCTATATGTACATATATATCCCCATATCCCCTCCCTCTCACATCTCCCTCTCACCCTCCCTATCCCACCCCTCTAGGTGTCCCACAAAGCACCGAACTGATCTCCCTGTGCTATGCAGCTGCTTCCCACTAGCTAGCTATTTTACACTTGGTAGTGTATATATATCAATGCCACTCTCTCACTTCATCCCAACTTACACTTCCCCATCCCCGTGTCCTCAAGTCCATTCTCTATGTCTGTGTCTTTATTCCTGTCCTGCCCCTAGATTCTTCAGAACCATTTTTTTTTTAGATTCCATATATATGTGTGAGCATACGATATTAGTTTTTCTCTTTCTGACTTACTTCAGTCTGTATGACAGTCTCTAGGTCCATCCACCTCACTACAAATAACTCAATTTCGTTTCTTTTTATGGCTGAGAAATATTCCATTGTATATATGTGCCACATCTTTTTCTTTTAAACATCTTTATTGGAGTATAATTGCTTTACAATGGTGTGTTAGTTTCTGCCTTATAACAAAGTGAATCAGTTATACATATACATATGTTCCCATATCTCTTCCCTCTTGCATCTCCCTCCCTCCCACCCTCCCTATCCCACCCCTCTAGGTGGTCACAAACCACCTAGCTGATCTCCCTGTGCTATGCGGCTGCTTCCCACTAGCTACCTATTTTATGTTTGGTATGTATATATGTCCATGCCGCTCTCTTACTTTGTCACAGCTTACTCTTCCCCCTCCCCATATCCTCAAGTCCATGCTTTAGTAGTTCTGTGTCTTTATTCCCATCTTACCCCTAGGAATTTCATGACCTTTTTTTTCTTAGATTCCATATATATGTGTTAGCATACGGTATTTGTTTTTCTCTTTCTGACTTACTTCACTCTGTATGACAGACTCTAGGTCCATCCACCTCACTACAAATAACTCAATTTCGTTTCTTTTTATGGCTGAGTAATATTCCATTGTGTATATATGCCACATCTTCTTTATCCATTCATCTGTCAGTCGACACTTAGGTTGCTTCCATGTCCTGGCTATTGTAAATACAGCTGCAATGAACATTTTAGTACATGACTCTTTTTGAAATATGGTTTTCTCAGGGTATATGCCCAGTAGTGGGAATGCTGGGTCGTATGGTAGTTCTATTTTTAGTTTTTTAAGGAACCTCCATACTGTTCTCCATAGTGGCTGTATCAATTTATATTCCCACCAACAGTGCAAGACGGTTCCCTTTTCTCCACACCCTCTCCAGCATTTATTGTCTGTAGATCTTTTGATGATGGCCATTCTGACCAATGTGAGGTGATACCTCATTGTAGTTTTGATTTGCATTTCTCTAATGATCAGTGATGTTGAGCATCCTTTCATGTGTTTGTTGGCAATCTGTATATCTTCTTTGGAGAAATGTCTATTTAGGTCTTCTGCCTATTTTTGGATTGGGTTGTTTGTTTTTTGATATTGAGCTGCTTGTATATTTTGGAGATTAATCCATTGTCAGTTGCTTCATTTGCAAATATTTTCTCCCATTCTGAAGGTTGTCTTTCAGTCTTGTTTATGGTTTCCTTTGCTGTGCAAAAGCTTTGAAGTTTTATTAGGTCCCATTTGTTTATTTTTGTTTTTATTTCCATTTCTCTAGGAGGTGGGTCAAAAAGGTTCTTGCTGTGATTTGTGTCATAGAGTGTTTTGCCTATGTTTTCCTCTAAGAGTTTTATAGTGTCTGGTCTTACATTTAGGTCTTTAATCCATTTTGAGTTTCTTTTTGTGTATGGTGTTAAGGAGTGTTCTAATTTCATTCTTTTACATGTAGCTGTCCAGTTTTCCCAGCACCACTTGTTGAAGAGGCTGTCTTTTCTCCATTGTATATTCTTGCCTCCTTTATCAAAAATAAAGTGACCGTAGGTGCTTGGGTTTATCTCTGGACTTTGTATCCTGTTCCACTGATCTATATTTCTGTTTTTGTGTCAGTACCATACTGTCTTGATTACTGTAGCTTTGTAGTATAGTCTAAAGTCAGGGAGCCTGGATTCCTCCAGCTCTGTTTTTCTTTCTCAAGATTGCTTTGTCTATTCAGGGTCTTTTGTGTTTCCATACAAATTGTGAAAGTCTTTTGTTCTAGTTCTGTGAAAAATGCCATTGGTAGTTTGACAGGGATTGCATTGAATCTGTAGATTACTTTGGGTAATTTGCTCTGTCATTTTCACAATGTTGATTTTTCCAATCCAAGAAGATGGGATATCTCTCCATCTGTTTGTATCATCTTTAATTTCTGTCATCAGTGTCTTATAGTTTTCTGCATACAGGTCTTTTGTCTCCTTAGATAGGTTTATTCCTAGGTATTTTATTCTTTTTGTTGCAGTGGTAAATGGGATTATTTTTGTATCCATTCAGCCAGTCTGTGTCTTTTGGTTAGAGCATTTAATCCATTTAAATTTAAGGTAGCTACCGATATGTACATTCCTATTACCATTTTGTTAATCGTTTTGGGTTTGTTACTGTAGGTGTTTTCTTCTCTTGTGTTTCCTACCTAGAGAAGTTCCTTTAGCATTTGTTGTAAAGCTGGTTTGGTGGTGCTGAATTCTCTTAGCTTTTGCTTGTCTGTAAAGGTTTTAATTTCTCTGTCGAATTGGAATGAGATCCTTGCTGGATAGAGTAATCTTGGTTGTAGGATTTTCCCTTTCATCACTTTAAATATGTCCTGCCACTCCCTTCTGGCTTGCAGAGTTTCTGCTGAAAGATCAGCTGTTAACCTTATGGGGATTCCCTTGTATGTTATTTGTTGCTTTTCCCTTAATAGGGAATTAAGGGAATTCTTCATTAAGGGAAAAGCAACAAATAACATACAAGGGAATATTAATATTTTTATTAATATTAAAATATTACAAAAATATTAATATTTTTTTCTTTGTATTTAATTTTTGATAGTTTGATTAATATGTGTCTTGGTGTGTTTCTCCTTGGATTTATCCTGTATGGGACTCTGTGCTTCCTGGACTTGATTGACTATTTCCTTTCCCATATTAGGAAAGTTTTCAACTATAATCTCTTCAAATATTTTCTCAGTCCCTTTCTTTTTCTCTTCTTCTTCTGGGACCCCTATAAGTTGAATGTTGGTGCATTTAATGTTGTCCCAGAGGTCTCTGAGACTGTCCTCAATTCTTTTCATTCTTTTTTCTTTATTCTGCTCTGCAGTAGTTATTTCCATTATTTTATCTTCCAGGTCACCTATCTGTTCTTCTGCCTCAGTTATTCTGCTATTGATTCCTTCTAGAGAATTTTTAATTTTATTTATTTTGCTGTTCATCATTGTTTGTTTGCTCTTTAGTTCTTCTAGGTCCTTGTTAAATGTTTCTTGTATTTTCTCCATTCTATTTCCAAGATTTTGGATCATCTTGACTATCATTACTCTGGATTATTTTTCAGGTAGACTGCCTGTTTCCTCTTCATTTGTTTGGTCTGTTGGGTTTTTACCTTGCTCCTTCATCTGCTGTGTGTTTCTCTGTCTTCTCATTTTGTTTAACTTACTGTGTTTGGGGTCTCCTTTTCGCAGGCTGCAAGTTTGTAGTTCCCGTTGTTTTTGGTGCCTGCCCCCAGTGGGTAAGGTTGGTTCAGTGGGTTGTGTAGGCTTCCTGGTGGAGGGGGACTGGTGCCTGTGTTCTGGTGGGTGAGGCTGGATCTTGTCTTTCTGGTGGGCATGTCCACCTCTGGTGGTGTATTTTGGGGTGTCTGTGAACTTATTATGATTTTAGGCAGCCTCTCTGCTAATGGATAGCATTGTGTTCCTGTCTTGCTAGTTGTTTGTCATAGGGTGTCCAGCACTGTAGCTTGCTGGTCGTTGAGTGGCGCTGGGTCTTAGCATTGAGGTGGAGATCTCTGGGAGAGCTTTCGCCATTTGATATTACGTGGAGCCAGGAGGTCTCTGGTGGACCAGTGTGCTAAACTCAGCTCTCCCACCTCAGAGGCTCAGGCCTGACACCAGGCTGGAGCACCAACACCAGGCCGGAGCACCAAGACCTTGTCAGCCACATGGCTGCCTGGTGAAGAGCTCGCAGACACCGATGATGCACAGGATGTTGAACACCGCGGAGCCCACAATGGTCCCCACTCCCACATCACCCTTGGTAATGAAGACGCCTATGACTGATGTGAACAGCTCTGGAGCTGAACTGCCCGCTGCCATGAACATGGCCCCAGCCACATCCTCGCTGAGGTGCAGGCGCTTCTTTTTAAAGCCTCAGTCGGGGGTATTTTTTTGTTTCTTGTGTTATTTTGTCACTTTGGCTTAACCTTTGTGGAATGTAAAATTCTTTATTGGTTCAAACCCACTGAGTCTCTGTAGGTGTGGTAATGTTCCAGAATTCTGAATTATAGGATGTGGATACTGAATAATTTTAGATAATGGCCACCAGTGAAAATCACGTTAATCAGGAAACCGTATCCAGATGCCTCCCACATGTCCAAAGTCAAAGATAAAGCACCACATTGCCATTGATTTCTTCTCCTTCCTTCTCCCTGTCTCCTCTGCATCCTCCCTTGTCCCTCCCCCTTTCCCCTCCCCCTTTGCTCCCCTTTTCCTCTTTTTTGTCCTTCATCCTCCTCCACCTCCACCTTCTCCCCCTCCTCCTTCTTCTCTGCCTCTTCCTCTTCTTGTCCTTCTCCTTCTTCAATATGGACTAAAAGTGGACCAACTACTCTATTCTGTCAAGGTATTATTCTTTTGCATCTGAAAACTCCAACTAGAAAAAAGTACAGTTGGGATTCCTTTACATGGTAAGGAAGACGCCACTAAGAAAGCTTTTGAGAAAACCAGGCTTCATATGCTTTATGCTTAATAAACCAACAGCATCACAGAACCTTGTTAAGACCTGCCACCAAACCTAAAGTTCTGTGTTCTCAAATTTGAAACCAATCTGACAGGAAATATTCTGGGGGGTTAGGAATCCATACCCTAAAGAATTCCCTTACATTCACAGAATAAAAGCAATAGATGTGGTTGAAACAAATATTTCAGTAGCAAAAGCACCCAAGACCCGAAGATTATTAAATAAATGAAACAATAATTTTGTAATCGTGTAGCTTCCTTATATATTCAATGATGTATCTTCAGAGATAATTCAACTACAGAACTTCCAGAGGATGAGATGAAGCTTAAGATCTGGATCTGACCTTGACTTAAACATAGCTACTATTTCCTAACCTTGAACTGTCCACAGCTACTATCTCATTGCTGTTCTAATGAATGTATGGAATCAGATAGTACAGTGCCTAATTTCTAGCAAAGGCAGCTTTCCTAGCATATCTCTTCCCACTTTTTGCTAAACTGAGGACAATTTGCTAATTTTGCACTTTTTTTTCCACACTGTGTATTTACATTTATTAGGAAAAAAATAACCTGATATCGCACCATGTTTTTTACAATAAAGAAGGAATTTTTTAGTAACTACAAAAAGAAAATAGAAAGAATTCTCTTACATTCTAAGACTGGATTAATATTCAGCTTAAGTAATTTTTTTGTATAAAATATTGATATCTTTATTTTTTAAATAATTCTCTTCTTCTATTCTCCTTCCAAACAAAGGTATAAACACATTGTTAGATTTTCTTTTAGATAGATTTTAGGGCAGTAAAATAGATTAGTGCTATTAAAGTTATTAGAGAATCAATGTTTTGAGGGAAGAGTGACTTTAAGTTCAGGGGCAGAGCCATTTCCCAGGTTAATTCATTCCAAGAAGGAAGTACTAAAAGGTATAATATCCCAGCCTCCAGAGACACTTCACAAAAGTGTGATACCATGAATACATTTAGGGAAAGAAACGGTTCTCACTATTTTCCTGTCAGGACACCCAGGTTGCACAGTATTCCTCCTCTGTGGGAAGCATGGCCGTCCTCCAGTATGCTCTCTGGCTCTCCACTCATTCCTCTCTCACCTAAGGCTTTGCTTTACCCTGGAACACAAATAAGTGAAAGTGAGAATTTTTTTCCTCTAATTTATAAATTTAAAAAAGCACTGTCAAACTTCAATATTTAATTCTTATTGTCAAACTTCAATATTTAATTCTTATAGGTAACAAATACCTTATGCAATGGTTCATAATTAATCAAAACCCAACAGGATGCCTAACCATAGAGATTAAGA
The DNA here is from genome assembly GCF_963924675.1 of Phocoena phocoena. Lineage (NCBI taxonomy): Eukaryota > Metazoa > Chordata > Mammalia > Artiodactyla > Phocoenidae > Phocoena > Phocoena phocoena. Next base: position 29,441,642 of record NC_089225.1, on the reverse strand, counting down.
ACTGCTGCGCTGTAGTCAAAACTCTCTGGTTCTGTGCAGGATGTGGCATTCTAGAATGTTGGTGCTACCGAAAGCAGCCTTGCAGCATACGTTCTTTTTCCATCCCTCAACTAAGATTTGAAAAACCTTTCCATTAAGCTTTCTGTACTCCTAGCGTAGGCTGGGATATTTTCTTTTCTGGGTCACAGAACTTCAAGAGCTAGTTTGATCTTTCCTTAAGGCTAAAGACTTCCAAAACTGAAAAGAGGTTCTCACCATGTGTTAGGGTTCTCCAGAGAAACAAGACCAATAGGATGTGCATATGTGTGTGTGTATTTATTTACTTCTGTTCATATATATAATGTAAATACTTTCTATATAAGCATATATAGATTATTACAAGAAATTGGCTCATGCAATTTATGAAGGATAACAAGTCCCAACACCTGCAGAGTGACTTGGCAACCTGAAGACCCAGGAGAAACCACGGTGTAGTTCTAGTCTGAAGGTTGACAGGCTCAAAACCCAGGCAGAGCCAACGTTTCAGTTTGAAGGCCATCAGGCAGGAAGAAACCTCTCTTAATCAAGAGAGTGTTATTATTGTTTCATTCAGGTCTTCAACTGTTTGGATGAGGCCCAGCCAAATTAGGAAGGGCAATCTGCTTCACTCAGTCTGTCCATTTAAATGTTAACCTCATCTAAAAACACGCTCACAGGGACTTCCCTGGTGGTGCAGTGATTAAGACTCCGTGCTCCTAATGTAGGGGGCCTGGGTTAGATCCCTGGTCAGGGAACTAGATCCCACATGCATACTGCAACTAAAAGCTCACATGCCGCCTGTGGCAAGGAGCCCGCCTGTGGCAACTAAGACCCAGCACAACCAAATAAATAAATAAAGATATAAAAAATAAATAAGTAAAAATAAAAACACTCTCCCAAAAATACCGGAAATAATGTTTGACTAAATATCTGGACACCCCTGTAGCCCAGTCATGTTGACACATAAAATTAACCATTAGACCCTAAAACATGGAGAAAAGTGCATGGATTGTAAAGTGAGACATATATAGATTTGAATCTCACGATGGTCTCTAGTTTTTGTGAAATTTTTTTAACCTCCTTGAGCCTTAGTATCCTCATCTGTAAATTGGTGAAAATACCTACCTCCTAGGTTGATGGTGTGAGGATCAAATTAAATAATGTATGTAAGTAATAGGTATGCAATAAAAAATAGGAGTCCCCTGCCCCTGTATTGGGGTCTAAGAATTTCACAAACTAGCTCACATCTCTGGCAGAAACTGCTTGGTGACAAATTATTTCACATAGGAGGTAAAAGATGCTGCTGTTTTCCTCGCCAACACCTACTCCTCATGACTTCCTTCTAGTGTTGTTCAAGTAGGGGAAAACAGGGCTCTAACTTAAAGATAACTTGGAAAAGGTGCAACCCTCCTTAATTCCTAGTGGATGAACCATGACTGGTCCAAGCCTATTACACTGTGTGGTAATTCTGCTCACCAGATGCCAGTGGTATAAAATGAGCACGTGATCTGGCTAGCCAATAAGAGGAAAGGGGAAGTACGCTGACAAAAGGGGAAATTGTATGAAGAAACCCTCTTCTGCCTCTTCTTTCTTACCTTGGAAATAAGTTCTAGGAAGACAAGATGTATGGATATGAATCATCCATCTGGTGACAATGAGACACTCAGGAAGCAAAAACAAAAGATGCCAAGAGCCTGGGTCCTTGATGATACTGTTTGTGTACCACACCTCCTCCAGACCTGCTGTCATATCATCTCATCTAGTCTTCCTCCTTAAGCTGCTTTTCGTTGGTTATTCCGTTACTTGCTGCTAAAAGCATTCTAAATTACACAGAAGTCTGAGCCAGTTTTGAACTAAACATTTCAAACCTATTTAGACTGCAACAAAAGTTTTTAAACCATTGAGACACAGAGGCTACCTTTTTTTGGCATTGGACAAAATAGAACTCTATGCCTCTATCAGCTGCAGTTATTCACACATGTATTTCAATAAGCATGTATCAAAGGCCTCCAATGCGCAAAACACTGGGATAAGCCACGTGGGGAGAGAGAGGAGGCTACAAAGATGAATGAGACCTGGATCCTGTCCTAAAGAAAACTTACAGCCCATTTGGTTAGATAAGAAACAATAAAACAAAAGCAAAATTCATAGTTCTGGCCTTAAAAGGAAGCTGGAATCTACCTCTGTAAATCATTAAAGCATGCACCTATCACATTTTACATTTTATCTTTATATGCCCAGAAACTTGAGCTAAAAGTGGAAAAAAAGAGAAAAAAAAAAAGAATGAGATAGTAGAATAGTAGACATTCAACAAGTGGGGCTGAATCACACTCGCACACTTTACAACTCAAGTTGGAATATAGGGGCAAATGTGATTGATGTCTTAGCTTGGGGCCTCTGGAAAAAAAGACCATGAGAAAGGCAGCTTGCTTTACCTGGCTCCCTTTCAGCTCAGGAGTTGGAAAGCCAATACCAAACTGGATTTCTAGGTTTTCTGGCTCTAGTACAACATAATAAATAAGACTCTGGCAAGTTGTGTTAGATTCTTGTACTGGGTCAGCAATTACTACGTGTGAGAGTGCTTCACAACGACAATCCTCTATACTACACTCCAAATGGTTTTGCATATGTAGAAATATGATGTACTTTGCTCTTTGGTGTTTAAAGCTTAACTAGACAGAAATGACTCTTCATCATCTACAAAATAGCTAGAGTAAGCCCAAGACAACTCCCTAAAGTAAAATAACATTCAGAATCAAAAGGTTGCATGTTATAGTGGCTAAAGATCACAGACTTGGGAGCCTGACAGATCTGAGTGCAAATCCTCTTTACTGCTTTTGTTCATGTGACCCTGGGCAAGTTACTTTACCACTCTGAGCCTCAGTTTCCTCATTCAAAAAATGAGATAACAGCACATCCTTCAGAGAGTTACTGCAATATAAATGAAGTGACACGTGAAGAGCAGCTGGCTTTAGCGTGTATACTCAATAATGTTACTCCTCTTCCCTCTATCTTGATTTTGATCTTGGATATATTTTAGAATTTTATCAGTACAGTCAACTCATAACTAGACAGTAGCAGTAGCCCAAGTAACACAAAGTGGCAGATAATCCCAGACTTACTTATTTTTTTATCTGTAATTATATTTGATTAGAGATAAGTTGTTTTTTTTTTTTTTTTTGCGGTACGCGGGCCTCTCACTGTTGTGGCTTCTCCCGTTGCGGAGCACAGGCTCCGGACGCGCAGGCTCAGCGGCCATGGCTCATGGGCCCAGCCGCTCCGCGGCATGCGGGATCTTCCCGGACCGGGGCACGAACCCGCGTCCCCTGCATCGGCAGGCGGATTCTCAACCACTGCGCCACCAGGGAAGCCCAGAGATAAGTTTTAAGAGAATTCATAAGATTTCAAAAATTTACGGGACTCCCAGAGATAAGTTTTAAGAGAATTCATAAGATTTCAAAAATTTACGGGACTCCCAGAGATAAGTTTTAAGAGAATTCATAAGATTTCAAAAATTTACGGGACTCCCAGAGATAAGTTTTAAGAGAATTCATAAGATTTCAAAAATTTACGGGACTTCCCTAGTGGCACAGTGGTTGAGAATCCGCCTGCCGATGCAGGGGACGTGGGTTCGTGCCCCAGTCCGGGAAGATCCCGCATGCCGCGAAGCGGCTGGGCCCGTGAGCCACAACTACTGAGCATGCGTGCTGTAACTACTGAAGCCCGCGTGCCTAGAGCCTGTGCTCCACAACAAGAGAAGCCACCGCAGTGAGAAGCCTGCGCACCACAACGAAGAGTAGCCCCTGCTCACCGCAACTAGAGAAAGCCCACACTTAGCAACGAAGACCCAATGCAGCCAAAAATAAATATATTCATTTAAAAAATTTACATAAAATCCATTTGAGATGATAAACTAGAAATCTCATTTTGTCTCTTTTGTAGAATGGTATTATATAACCAATATGAAGTGGGTACCTACTATGTACCTGATGGTGTTTTATAAAGAAAAGGGAGGCGGCGGTAAGGATTCCTTTTAAAAGAGATATCTTCACTCTCTGAAAGAACTAATCAGACTTGAACTCTCTCCCTTTCTCTTTCCTGTCTTTCTCTCTTCTTGCAGCTTATGATTCGTAGGCTTGGAGAGGGACATGGCTATCTGTGCCCCTCAGATTCCTGTGGTACTGCACTCTATGGATGATCCAGTGGGTCAGTTCGTTGTAAGATAGGCATGGGAATGTTGTTCAGCAGAATTTCTGGGGGGAAGAAAGCAAGCCGATTCTCACCGGAAAAAAGGCAGAGCCAAAGACCAGATATCTCTTTCCAGGGAACCAGGCAGAGCATGCCCACGCGGGGAGTGTGGCATATGAGGATGCAGTGTGGAAGAGGGGGCAAAGCTTCAACCGCAAAAGAGTGAGGGGACTACTCTGGGGTGGGGAGGGGAGACACATTTAGCAGGGGATTTTAAGGAGAAGCAGAGAAGCCTGACGATTTTTCAGAAGTTTTAAAATATCTTCATTATTCTTCTGCATCCTAAAGTCAGACTGAAGTTTCTTTGAATGTGACACCTCACAGCATCCAGTCCAGGGAACACGGGTTACACATCACCAAGATAGTTAGATAAATAGGAACAATATCTAAGGGTACAGAGTATTAGTAGACATGGCCCGATTCCCAACCCCATCACTTCCTGACTGCTCTCTGTTCGAACCTCCATTATTGCTCCCAAGAGCATCATCGTGGAAAAAATATAGTGCTTTTAGAGAAACGTTGGGTTCACAAGTAGAGAAAAGAAGAAATTTTGAAAAGGAAAGGAAAGGAAAAAATGTAAAACAAAAATAGTAAAAGGGAGTTAGCTGTTGGCTAACACTTCAGATGGCTTGGTGTGCCATTTAGTGTGTCTCACCTCAGAAATCTCCCATCCCCACATTCAGAGAGAGAAAGAGAGAGAAAGGAAAGAAAGAAAGGAAGGAAGAGAGAGAGAGAAAGAAAGAAAGAAAGAAAGAAGGAAAGGAAGGAAGGAAGGAAGGAAGGAAGGAAGGAAGGAAGGGAAGGAAGGAAAGAAAGGAAGGAAGGAAGGGAGGAGAAAAAGAAAAAAAGAGAAAGCAGCTTTCACAAAAAAGTCCTGGCAAAATCAAGGGCCTACTATTACCTCACTTGTGCACTTGTGAATTGGTTGGCTCAGATGTCCACCTTGAGGCCCAGATGAGCATTGTCTGATGATGGGGGATTTGCTAAGAATAGACTAGTTGCCACTTTGTTGGACAACAGAGCAGATGGTTAGAGGTGGGTTTAGGAGCTTAAAGCAAGAGGGAACTAGATGCTGGGAAGAGAAGCACTAGGAGGTAGAAGTGAAGGGAAATCATGAAAAGATTAGTCCCAGACTCATTTTCCCATCAAGAGATCAGGCCTCTCGTTTCTATATGCCCATTTGATTACTCTGTGGTTCTTAGTTAGCATCAGAGGGCATTAAAAACTACATGTGAAGCTTACTAAAAACATATCTTCCTGGGCATGACACCCCAAATTCTGATTTAGTAGGTCTGAGGTGGGATCTAGGCATGTGCATTTTTCATAGAATCCAGGTGATTCTGATACAAGTGTTTCTCAGTCTGCTTTGAAAAATGATGGGTACACAGCCTGGAGGAAGCTGATGAATGAGTCCTGACAATATAAATGTCCCAGTAGGAGGTGGTACTGGGCATGGTAGGCCTGATAGGGCCAGACATGAATAGGTCCTCTTCATGCACCATTCTGTAAAAGGTCTATCCATCTTGGTCTATACCCTCTGGACAACATGATCCTGATTTAAGATGTTGGTTCAAGTTCAGCTTCAGGTAGCTCACCATGGAATGAACTGAGGACTTTCTCAATAGCTGCATACAATGCCCTGCATATGTATACAGCAATTATTATAAAGCTTAGACTTTCAGAAGTAGTTCTCAACAAGTATATTATAGCTTCCTTTGGTAGCGTGCTACCAAATTTTTAGATCAGTGGGTAATTTTTGTTTTTGCTACAACAGATAATCTTGTTGATTTTATCATATTTTTCAGAAGCAATGTTAAGCTGAATAGTTTACATATTTCATTGCAGAGTTCTAGGTAAGCAACAGAGAGAGTTAAAAAGTGTAGTATGAGAGCCACCTGGAATCTCTGAAAGTTGTATGTTTTCTGGAATATGTAAAGACCTTGCCTTGGAAATATTTAAGAGGCGTGAAAGGGCAAGTAACAGTTTTATGCACCTAGTGGCATGACACTGGCTATTGAGGGTCATAATTAAGGACACAGAGGAATCGCTCTAAGTGAGCTACCAATATACCAGAATCCAAATGTGTCTGGGAACCAGAAAAGTCAGAACCACTGCACTGCAGTGGGATTTGGTGTTAAGGAACAATCGTGCCTCACTAGAGCATTGAGTACAACCTGCATGGACTCAGGTTAGGTGGAAAAAGTTGAGGAGGGGGCTAGGGGTGAAGGGAAAGATGCAGAGAATGGACAGAGCCAGAGGCAAGAGAACTAGGTTTCTAGGATGAAAAGCTGACTCCACAGATTCTCTATCAACCCAGAATAACTTTGATGCTTAAGATTCTGATGAGTGAGGCAGAATATTAAAAGTATCTAAGAAGTGATGATATTCACAATTAAGAGATCATAGCTAGCTTAAATAGGATTCCCTGGAAATAGACTCTGAGTCAAAGAGTGGCATGCAGAAGGTTCACTGGAAAGTGATCTCAGGGGACAGGCCTGCATGGAGGTGAGGAAGGTGAGATTAGGCAAAGGGGGGAGTTGACTGGCAATTTGGTTGCAAATCAGTCTTTGGGCTAATCCTACAAGCGGGAGCTGCGATAGCCATTGGGAGTTTCACAAAATGAGGTAAAGAGCTGAATCCTCGTTGTTGCTCCTGCATCTCTCTGGCCTTGGCCTCTCCATTGGAAAGTGTTATTACATGGGCAAGGCAGTGCTCAGTGAGGGACATAGCTCTGAGCCTCAGCTGCTGATTTTCTCAGTAGCTGGGGAATAGATACTGTATTAGTCAGCTTGGGCTGCCATAACAAAATCCATAGACTGTGTGGCTTAGAAATAGGAACTTAGTTCTGTAGGCTGAAAAGTCCAAGATCAAGGTGCTGGCCAATTTTGTCCCTGAGTGAGGACCTACTTCCTGGCTTGCACACGGCTGCCTTTTCTCTGTGTTTACACGGCAGAGAGAGAGAGCAAGTCCTCTGTCTCTTCCTCTTCTTATAAGAAGACTAATCCCATCATGGAGCCCTCCACTCTCATGACCTCATCTAAGCCTAATTAACTCCTAAATCTCTACTTCTAGATACCACCATATTGGGGGGGGGTAGGACTTTAACATATGAATCTGGGGGGACTCAATGAGGCTCATAACAGAATATCAACCCAAAAGAGGGGCTCTGGGCAAAGCACAAGAGTATCTACTATAATAATATAATTTGGGGTACCACTTAGGGTGGAAGTCATTGAGTGAGGGCTTTGTGGCAAAGACGAGTGGGAAGTGCTAAACAAAGACGCATCTTGGCCCCTGACAATAAGTGGTTGGCTGAGGCTAAGCACATTACCACTGCCCCAGGGGAACAGGCTGGCTTTGGTTGGGTTTCTATTCCCAACAAGAGACTGGAGACTGTCTCAGGAGTTGAAATGAAGCCTCTTCCTAAAATGTAGGAAAGTACACTGATGTCATCACCAATGGGAGAAGGCAGCAGTTCACAATCCATGTGCATAAGTATGCATGAAGGGAAAGATACTATGTTCTTCAAATACAAGGCCTATGCCTTGCAGTAGTGGAAGTAATTCAAGATCCATGGAGGGTCTGGGTTTTGGCCCATTGTGTTATTTGTAGCCACTTCCTTGGAACAGGGCTGTTATAATAATTGCAGAGTTCTCATTCAATAGCTATAGTAGCTAAAAGTCCAAACTGCATCAATAGTCTTTTATTGGTATTATCTGCTATTATCTATGATAATAGATATTTATATATGCCATGTTCAAAGGTAAAGATGTGAAAGTGTGACACCAACAATATATACAGAATGTTATAGTGCATAGGAAGGTTTTACAGATCTTAGTTTAAAGCAGAGTATAACCTACAAGGCTGAGTGAAGCCACCAATTTCCCCTTCATGAGTCAGAATATATGCCCACCTCCTGGTTCATTTTTCTAGTTTCTGAATTTAAAAGCTATAAAAATTTTTTTAAGTGCCTTAAAAGAAAAAATCTATCACCTGCTCCATATTTGACTATTTATAATGGAAGATAGCCCAAAATACTTAGTTGCTATGATTTGGAAGATTATATCAGTTCTTCACCATTCCCCCTCAAAATAATTCATGTTTTCCTCTGGATTTTGAGCTTTAGTAGTTTTATATGGTGCCTTTGCTTTTTCAATGAATCTACCTCCACCACCCATTTTAGGTTCACTCAGGAACTTTCTATGAATTTAGTAACATTTAAATTTTGTAGTCAGAGCACAGGGGTACCTGTCTTGGATATACAACTCATTCTTATAGTCCATGCCTACCTGTCTTGAAAAAGTCATACTGATCAATGCCAGTCCTGAGTTATCACACCAAGAATTTGTAATGCCAATTAACTCAAAATTTCCATCATGTATAAAGATTTATTACTCCAGTGATGTCTTGACTTACTAAAAAACAAGCCCTGAAATTGTTAACACAAGGTGTGTCTTCAAGTATGAAAGCATAACTTCAGGAAAATGACATTAACTCATCCTTTCCTGTACAGATTATTTGAAAAGAAACCTCTATATAGATAAAATTCAATTCATGCATTCACTTCCCCTTATGTCATTTATATGATACTTTATAAAAAGTATAAGAGTATAAACTCTTATTCATATAATAATTTATAAACATTCAAAATAATTCTGATATACATTGGAAATAGGAAATGTTATCTTTCTGTCAGTGTTTCTGTTGGCCAAAAAAAAAAATTACATGGCTTAAGTAATAATAACAGTATCCTTTACAATGTAATGAAAAATTAAACGCATTGTGTACAACAAATACAATAATCACATGTATGGAAATGATCATCTAAACATTTACTTAAATGATATAATTTTTAAATTGCTAGAATATTGAATGACACATTGGAGACTCCAATTTAATAATCTGCTCAGACTTTTCACATTAAAAATATAGCAAATAACAGTTTAATTCACAAGAATACTTTGAGGTATGTTTACCTTGAACAAATTCTCCAAAAGATTAAGCATTTGCATAAAGGAATAAATAATTACCAAAAGAACACAACTGTATCCCCATGGCTCAACTGCCAAATTCCTCAAAGAAAAATGATATTTCACCCATGCAAAAGATCTTGTCGTGATGAGGTTTGTTCTCCCCTACATGTCCCTTCAATTTTGCTCTTTTTGAAAGTAGACCAATGGTAATTTCTATATTTGGTAATGTTTCCTGCCTTAATCTCATCTAGGCTGAAATAGGGAGTTGTTAATGTCTCAGGCTAAACTTTGCCAGTAATCCCACTGCCACCTTACCCAGAGGAAAGTAACATTTATTGAACACATATTTATTGAGCCAGGCCTGTACTTGCTAATGCTTCAATATGTCATTTGTTCATTCATTCAGTAAACATTTATAAATGTCTACTCTTTGCCAAGCACTGGGAATATAAAAAAAATATGTCAGATTCCACGTCTTTAAGAGATGTAGTCTGGTTCTCTAATCCAGATCATTCAATCTCACAATAACTGAAAGAGAAAAGAATTAGTATCCATTTTTATCTAGGAGGTGAGGAAACCGAGGCTCAGAAAGTTTCAGTGATTTGTCCAAGGTCAGAAGTGATATTTAAACTCAAGTCCGTCAGACTTCCAAGCTGCATTCTTGCTCCATTTTCTCTTTGTTGTTACCAGGTAAAACACTCCTACACTCTACTTGGAGTGTGATGGTGGGAACTAAGATGTCAGTAAAGAACTAAGTGTCAAAATGTCATGACAGGCAGTCTGAAAGCTTTTTTTTTTTTCTTTCTATTTTTCACTTTCTGTACATCTATAGCTTATATAAAAGATGCCTACAAATGGTTCTTTGCCTTTCCCACAAATTAGAAAAAGAGGCAAAACTGTATCGTATGACGAGCAATCTAGTAGTCATTTGTTGGTGCTGGTTTTCACTGGAGCCCCAAATGAGCAAGCTATACCATTTAGACTCAAATTCAGTGAGAGGTGATAATTTTCAACAGTATATTGGTTGAGGTCCTTTAGTGCGACTCAAGCTCACTCCTTCACAGTTCATTTCTCCTGCCGGAGGATTCTTAATACTAACTCCTATTTTCTATGCATAAGTGCCATGCTAGAGCAGGGCAAGCATTTAGGTATAAAGTAGGGGGGGTGACTTTGAATGAATGACCTGGGGCTTGGCCAAAGGCCAAGTCCATTGGAAACTCCCCTCTAAGCTGTGCATTTTTAGGCTGTGGTCATCTTTGGGATTTCCCCCCAAAATCTTCTCTGTCATGGCAGAAATTTAACAACCCCATTTTCAGTATAGTATACAAAACCAGGGTGTCAAAGTGAGTATGAAATAATTTGCTTTGCATGTTGATTTCTCTCTTCTTAAATTCTTCCTCATTCTTAAATCCTTTTCATTTGCATATTCTTAAGTCTTTCTCTATTTGCATATCGAAGTCTTCTTGTAAAAGTCTCTGCTTTCCCCACAAAATGGTGCACTCAACATTTCCTGACAGTCTATGTCCCATAGAATTCTAGGTACTTTTGGTTTGTTATAACCAAGACGAAAGAGAAAGTTTCTAAATAGCATTTGACAGGCTTCTAAAGTAATAAGAGCTATAGACTAAAATGTTTTGTCAACTACAATGATACAATTCATGTTTCCACCAAGCTGTTTCTTGGTTAAAAAGCTGGACTGAATTTCTATATACATAGGCAAAAAAAAGACATATTCAGAAACAAAAGGTCATGCATATTTAAGTTGTTGGTAAGAGCACTAGATGACTGGATTTTATTTACGGTTCAGCATAATAAAATTTTTGGCCTTGAAAATGGTTCCTCGAATGACAAACTGTTATGAAAAAGATCCTTATTGGTAGAAAGGTATCAAACTATCTAAATTATTCAAATTATTATATCTTCTAAATAGGCCTACCATCTCTATACACACTAGAAGACTAAAAGTATATTCAGAAATTACTAGTAAAAAAACTATCTGTGACCCAGATACTGTTTGGATTTGCATGAGATGTTTCCAAAGCAGTCCGGGAAAGCCCACAAATTCAAAGCACCCTCTTTATCCTCACCCTATTTCTGCTGAGTCCAGGAACCTTATTTCATTTCCTGCATGGTAGGCATTTTTTAGGGACTAGGTAAGCCATGACATCTGCACTGCTTTCTGAGTCATTGTCGTGAAATGATACATGCTTGGGTGTAGTACAGCTACTTGGTTCCCAGAGAAAACAAACAAATAGAAGTCAGCTAGGAACTTGAATTTTGCTAAAAACAAAGACAATGTACAATTCAAAAAATTTTTTATTTATTTTTAAAAAACAGAGCTTATAGCTTTTAAGTTTCCAAATGCTATTTTCTAACCCTGAGAAAATATTTTAAATGAGAGCCTTTGCTCTGCATGCCTCATTCAGACACATGCCATAATTTGTGAAGGGAACTGGTCAGGCCTCTTCCAAGAATGTCTGTCTCTGGAAGATTGAGACATAAACCTCCTATTTTGGTAGATCAGTGGGGCACATACTCACAGAAAAATCCTTGTATTCAAATAGCCTTAAAATAAGTTCACCATTTTTACTTTTACAAGGGGTAAATATTTATTGATTCTCTCTCTTTTTTTTTTTTTTTTTTTTTTTTTTTTTTGGCGCTACGCGGGCCTCTCACTGTTGTGGCCTCTCCCGCTGCGGAGCACAGGCTCCGGACGCGCAGGCTCAGCAGCCATGGCTCACGGGCCCAACCGCTCCGCGGCATGTGGGATCTTCCCGGACCGGGGCACGAACCCGCGTCCCCTGCATCGGCAGGCGGACTCTCAACCACTGCGCCACCAGGGAAGCCCTATTGATTCTCTTAACTGTCATATATGACAGTATCCTAGGTCTGCACAGTTACAAGGAGTAAAATATAGTTCCTACTTTCACAGAACTTGGAGTATAGCATATGGGGAAGGGGATGAGACATGAATACAAAAGCCCCTAACTTCAGTATATTATGAAATTACAAATAAAACATATAGAGACTTCAGAGATAGAGGATGAAAACAACATAAGTTGTTTCCTACTAGCTCGAATAGAATATATTTGGGAATAGTAATCAGATTTCTTAAATCTTTAAAGTAAAAAACAGAAGCTAGAAGTGTTCCTGGGAAATTCCTAGAACGACAACAAAAACAAAACATTGTCAATGATTAATTCTACCTTCCTCTTGGGTGAAAAATAAAGTTGGGTAGAAAACTGTTATCCAGTGTTTATATTATGCCGGACTTGGATGAGATATTAATTCTCTAATCAAAATAATATCCTAATATCATTTGCTTCATTTTTTTTTTTTTTTTTGCGCTACGCAGGCCTCTCACTATTGTGGCCTCTCCCGTTGTGGAGCACAGGCTCCGGACGTGCAGGCTCAGCGACCATGGCTCACGGGCCCAGCGGCTCCGCGGCATGTGGGATCATCGCGGACTGGGGCACAAACCTGTTTCCCCTGCATCGTCCCCTGCATTGGCAGGCGGACTCTCAACCACTGCGCCACCAGGGAAGCCTGGAATGTCCCTATTTTAGATAATATAGTTCTTCTACTCAGAAGTGGCACATACCACATTTGCCCTTATTTTGTTGCCCAAAGTAAGTCACATGGGCAAACCTGAGTTCGTTGGGCAGGGATATGTAGTTCCTATGCTGAGGAGCAGCAGATATTGTGAACAAGAATACAATCTATCACTCTCTGCTCCCTTGATTGCATACTACCATTCCCTCCCTTCTGCACCCTGTTTTTACCCTGTCCCCAGAAGAGACAATCCAAAATTCCTATCTATTTATGAGACTAGGCCCAAAGTTCAGGATCTTGTGATACTCTCTACATCAGGTCTGGATGGTGTTCATTTTGATACAGAGACCTGTAAATTAAATAATAACTTATTTTCCCCCTTACATACCCAATATACAGTGATGAAACAAGAACAGGATAACCCCAGCAAACATTTCCATGTGGAAAGGGAAGTAGAGGAGACACACAACAATTCCTGATTCCACTGGGGAGTTGTGGTGAGAGCCTCCTGACCTGGGGACAGGGCCCCTGGCTGGGGTCACTCCAGATCTGGGGCAAGCTTGATCTGTAGGATAGGTGGCACATTTTGAATTGGAAACAAAAGTAAAGATTTGATTTGACCTGGATTGGACTTTTAAGTGATTGAAGGTGAGTCTTAATCTGGGCTACAGAGAGTAACCAAAAAGTCCATAATCAGCTGAGGATGTTTTAAGGGAGAGAGAAGGGGAACTCAGCAGAACATTGCTGAAAACAGTGACTAAAGCAACTGCAAAATCATTGCATGTTTCTACCTCACTGAATTCAGACTTTTTGTAAAAGTAGAATTGGCAGATAGAGGGGGAAAAAAAATCAAAGATGACTACATTTTCTATCGTTAATAGCTGGGGAAATGATGATACTATACACAGGCACTGGGAAACAGAGAAGAAAAGAGATTTCAGAAAGGAAGCGATGGCTTTAACTTTGGATATTTTAAACCTGCTAAGTGTTCAACATTGAGCTAAATATTATGGTCAAGAGAAAGAGAAAGAGCAGAATTATAAGAAACATGTTCAGGCTCAGGAAACTCACAATGTTTTGAGCTAAGTAAGACTAACCTACAAGAAGCAAAAGTGACAATATAACGTTTGAATTTGGTTGTTGACCTGCTTTTAATAAAAGTGGAGGTTTAGGAAGTTGATCCCCTCTCCCTCCCTGCATGATGCTAAGCTATGCTCTGTCTGTCTCAAGGCTACATTTATGGCTCCTAATAATGTCTCGGCTAACATCTTTGGCTGGAAAACCCAAACGTCAAAATTTCCAAGTGGTTCTTTCTCCATTACACATCTAACCTTCATCGCTTAAGAACATCCTTGAACAGGCAATTGTCAAGGACAGAGAAAAAAAGGACAGCATGAGGTTGGGATAAGATTGATAGCCTCAAATCCTAAGCTACAAAGATGTCTGGGTGGGTATATGTATGACTGAATCACCTGTCGTGGATAGGCATCCTTGGACCACTACTAGAAGAGTCTACTCACCATCATGGAGTAACTCATTTTTTCACTTTCACCTTCTCCAAAGATAAGTCAAACTCAATAAGTTATCATCTCTTCTATACCACAACTATATAATTATTTTTCAAAAACATGTTATTTATGTCAACATGTAATTTGTTTATTATTTTTAATAAAATAAGTAAATAAATAAGTAAAATTTTAATTTTCTATTTAGTTAATAGATTCATATAATGTTAATATATATAATTTTTAATTAACATGCTATTTAAAGTAACAAAATAAATATTTTAAATGTCTGCTTTAATTTCTAACACAACTAACAGCAATAACTATAACCCCATATTTTATTTTATTTTTATTGAGTTATAATTGACAAATAAAATTGTAAGATATTTAAAGTGTGCATTGTGATCATTTGATACTTATATACATTGTGAAAGAATTTCTCCCCTCTAGTTTAATAACATTTCCATCACCTGACATATTTATCCTTTTATTTTTTTGGTGAGAACATTTAAGTTCTACTCTCTTAGCATATTTTGGTTATACAATACAACGTTATCGACTATAGTCACTATGTTTTACATTAGATCTTCAGACATTATTCATCTTATAGCTGAAAGTTTGTACCATTTTACGAGCCTCTTCCTATTTCACCTATCCCCCAGGCTCTGGCAAACACTTTTCTACTCTCTGTTTCTATGAGTTTGACTTTTTAATTAGATTCCACATCTAAGTTATTCCATGCAGTATTTGTCTTTATCTGGCTTATTTCACTTAGCATACTGCCCTCAAGGTCCATCTATGTTGTCTCAAAGAGCAGTATTTCCTTGTTTCTCATTGCTAAATAATATTCCACTCTGTGTGTGTGTGTGTGTGTGTGTGTGTGTGTGTGTATGTGTGTCTTCTTTATCCATACATCTATTGATGGATACTTGCGTTGTTTTCATATCTTAATGCTGCAATGAACATGGGAGTGGAGATTTCTCTAATATCCTATTTTTGCTTCTTTTGGATATATACCCAGAAGTGGAATTGCTGGATCACAGAGTAGTTCTGTTTTTAATCTTTTGAGGAACCTCCATACTGTTTTCCATAATGGCTGCACCAATTGATATTCCCGCCGACAGTGCCCAAGAGTACATTTTTCTCCAGTTCCTCACCAACACTTGTTATCCTTTGTGCTTTTGTTGACAGTCATCCTAACAGGGTGATATCACATCTCATTGTGGTTTTGATTTGCATTTCCCTAATGATTCATGATGTTGAGCATCTTTTCATATACCTGTTGGCCATTTGTATGTCCTCTGGAAAAATGTCTATTCAGTTCCTCTGTTCAATTTTTAAGTGGATTGTTTGGGTTTTTCTGTTTGTTTTGTTTTGTTTTTTGTTATTGGGTTTTATGAGTCTTTATATATTTTGGGTATTAACCCCTTATCAGATATATGATTTTCAAATATTTTCTCCCATTCCATAGGTTGCCTTTTCATTCTGTTGAGGGTTTCCTTTGCCATGCAAAAGTTTTTTAGTTTGATGTAGTCCCACTTGTTTATTTTTGCTTCTGTCGACTTTGCTTTTGGTGTCAAAAAAAAAAAAATCATTGTCAAGACTGATGTCAAGGAGCATACCCCCTGTGTTTTCTTCTTGGAGTTTTGCTGTTTAAGGTCTTAAAGTCTTTAATCCTTTTTGACTTAGTTTTTGTGTATGGTATAAGATAGTGGTCCAGTTTCATTCTTTTGCATGTGGTTGTCCAGTTTTCCCAACTATAACCCATATTTTAAAAAGCTTGTTAGGATCCTCTAAGAGTGTTAAGAGGATCCTGAGATCAAAAAGTTTGAGAACATCTGAGTTATATCATTCACTCCACCTCTGTGTCCTGCAAATCAATTGTTACTGCCATTGCCTTTGCTTTATCCCATATCTACCATATCTACAATGTATACCGTTAGTTTTGCCGGGGCCAGGGATCATCACTTGAGTTTGAGAATGACAGGAGAATCAAAGCATCTTGAGAGCAGGGACTGTGTCATTTTCACCCCTGTATCCCCAGTGCCTAGCTTGCACATAATAGCTGCTTAATAAAAAAATTTAAAAAAACTTATATAAGTGAACAGAAGTGATAGCTTGATTTCTTGACATAAAATGGATTTCTTGGTTTGCTTAATGTTCAAAGGAGAATCTGAAATAATATTAATGACTCTAAAATGAGAAAATGCTGAAGTGACATACCACCAGTAGACCTGAACAGACACCAAATAACATATTTTAAAACGTAACAACAATGAAATGGTACAAACTAACCTTATTTATTTGAGCGCTTCATGTGTCAAACACTGAACTAAGCCCTTTGTACCATTATCTCGTTTATTCCTGAAAATAACTCCAGGAGTTCGGTGTTATTACTCTCACTTAACAGACAAAGATACTGATCACTGCAGAGGCTAAAGCATACACTGGTGAGGGACAGAGCTTGGATTCTGACTCCACCAAAATATACTGTTACCCCTAAGATGATAAGAACTGTTTACAGCATTTATGTCCATTGTATCATTCTTTTCTCTCAGCAACCCAGAGTAAGGGGAGAGGCTCAGGTAATATTCCTCTTTACAAATGTGGAAAGTTAGGCACAGAAGAGTCCTGCAAATCATCTAAGGTCTCACATTGAGCAGGAACAGAGCAAAGCCCTACTCAGAGGCATCTCCTGCTTGGGTGTGGAGCCACTGTAGTCCAGGAAATCTGAGAACTCAATAGGCATTTCAACTGAACCAATACACACTAAATGTGTCCCCCATTGGCTGTCCCACTGCCCAAAGTGAAGAGAGACTGTCCTTTGAGGACTAAAATCCTGTTCAATACAATAGTTTGTAGATACTTTGAGTATCACTGCTTGATGAGTGCAACTGTACATTTTATAGAGAAAAGCTAGCATGTACAGGATAGGAAATGAATGAGAGATGATTTGTGGTAGAGAAAGAGGGGAAATGTGGGAAATAGAGGCGAGAAAAACTGCTTCTGTAAAACTATTCTTATCCATAGTTATCTTTACCTGAGATATGAAGAGAAATAAATAACAGATCAAGAGATTGGGTTTGTGTTTTGTTTTTTGACTAATACTACCTGTATGACCTAGGATAAGTCACAGTATTCCTCAATCTCAGTTTTCTATTAATAAAATGAAAGGTTTGGGCTAGATCAATAATTTTCCAGTTCCTCCCAATACCACGCCCAGTCTCATTAGCAAAAGATAAAACTCTCAATACATTGTGTCTTTCCAGAAATAATATTTAATGTATATACAAGCTACACACACCGACATACGTGCATGTACATACACATCTCTTTTATTTCCAAACAAATAGGATTACACCATGCATATTTTTCTGCAACTTTCATTTTCCACTTAATTATAGATCTTGAAGATCTTTCTCTAACAATATCTACAGATTTATTTTTCCTTTAAAAACAGCTATTTAGTATGCCATTGTATGAAGGCACCATAATTTACTTAGATCCCTATTGAATGACATTTAGGTTGTTTCTAATTTTTTGTTATTACAAACATTGCCATGGTGAACCCCCAGGAGAAATTTAAATCTTCAGTGTTTGGCAGAGAATACATCATTCTTTGTGAAACTCCTGAAGCATCGGCACAAAGCCCCAGGGTTCCAGGAAACACAGTTTGAAAACCAGTAAACAAGATGATCTTAAATTTCCTTTTCTCTCAGTTAAATGAAACTCTTTTAACCTTTAGCGTTTGTTTCACTCACACTACTTTGCAGTATCTTATAACAGTTTGGAGTGAGTAGATATGTTTTGTCTTTCAAACTAGGTTATAAATAGTTTGAGGCTACTGATTGTTTAGCAACTTTTTTCATTCCTCAAAGCCTAGCATACTACTGAGTGAGGCATAGGAGTGCTTAATAAATGTGTGTTGAAGGGTATTAGAAGACAATTGGGTTGGTAAGACAGAACACTTAGCTGTACTTCTTTGTCGATTGTACTTGTCAAATGGTGTGAGCACCTAATAGTTACCCTTGATTTCAGTATGGAGAGCTTCAATGGGTTAGATGCAGTTTAACTGTCACTCAGATGGGGTATAAAGGTGAAATGGGCAATCCCTCCATGCATGCTTTGCATTTCCAGGGTTGCCAACCATGTAGAACTCTGGAGGCAGCATTCAAGTTGTATTCTATGTAAATGGCACCTCCTAGAGTTGTGCTCTAGTTAGCTAAATTCACATTTATTACTCACAGAACATAGCATGAATTGAGCCCCTTAGAGTTGTACAGGGCATTGGTAAGATACATAACACCCTCTCCTCTCTTCTCAGGAACTTTGTTCCATCCATCATTCTCTCTGTTACCTAAATCTCTAGTTCCTCCCATCCTATTTACTCTTTTCATATTAACATGCTTAAGTCTCTTTCGTCATCATAGTAGTCATAATAATGATGATGATAATGAGAAATCCCTTGCCTACCTCACTTTTCTGTATTTCACAGGTGAAGCTTTTTTTTTTTTTTTTTTTTTTCCAGTACGCGGGCCTATCACTGTTGTGGCCTCTCCCGTTGCGGACCACCGGCTCCGGACGCGCAGGCTCAGCAGCCATGGCTCACGGGCCCAGCTGCTCCACGGCATGTGGGATCTTCCCGGATCGGGGCACGAACCTGTGTCCCCTACATCGGCAGGCAGACGCTCAACCACTGCGCCGCCAGGGAAGCCCTCACAGGTGAAGCTTTTTGAAAGAATAGTCTATACTCCTGTTCTCAACTGTACAACCGTCCCACTGAGTGGTCTTCTGTCGTTATTGGACTTAACCTGTCTGTGGCATGAGCCTCTATGCAGCACCTCATGCTTCTGAAAGCTCACTCCTTCCTGCCATTTTGTGATGGCACTTTTCCTGGGCTTTTCTCCCAGCTCTCTGTTCACTTCTCAGCTTCCTTCAGGAGCTCTTCTCCCTCTATTCAGTCCTCACATCTTCTTTCCTGAAGCTCCATTCTCTGACTCTGTTAGCCCGAGCCTAGTCTCTTTCTGATTCATTGGCCTTAAGGCAAATAGCTTCCTCTAAAACTGGCTCCTCCTCCTAGGTTCCACATTTTTTTTTTTTTTAACTAATGTTTATTCTGTTTTTAATTTTGTTTTTATTTTTGGCTGTGTTGGGTCTTCGTTTCTGTGCGAGGGCTTTCTCTAGTTGTGGCAAGCGGGGGCCACTCTTCATCGCGATGCGCGGGCCTATCACTGTCGCGGCCTCTCTTGCTGCGGAGCACAGGCTCCAGACGCGCAGGCTCAGTAGTTGTGGCTCACGGGCCTAGTTGCTCCGCGGCATGTGGGATCTTCCCAGACCAGGGCTCAAACCCGTGTCCCCTGCATTGGCAGGCAGATTCTCATCCACTGCGCCACCAGGGAAGCCCAGGTTCCACATTTTTAAATTCCATTTTTAATATTCCATTTTAATTTGATAAATATACTACCATCTACCCAGATTCCCAGACCTGAAAACTTGGACCCCTCCACCACTCCTAGTCCCACTACCAAGAGATAAAACTCTCAATGTATTGTGTCTATCCAGAAATAATTACAAAGTCATGTCATGCTTGACTTTGCATTCTTCCTCAATCCTAACATTCAGTCACCAAGTTTAGTCAGTTCTAACTCTTAAATGCATTCAAATCCGTTTACATCTTCTATCTCTAGAGTAACTGTCTAGGTAAACCACTATCATCCTGAATTATTGCAACAGTCGCCTAACTGGACTCCTTGCCTCTAGTCTAGTCCATTTCAATTCATTGTGCTTCAGATGAACTTTCAGAAAACATACACCTACTCGGACCAATCAGATGTCTAATGTTCTCAATAGTCTCTTACACCATTCAGGATCAAGTCCAAATACTTTGCTTAGTACAGAAAGCCTTTCTTGTCCTGTTTATTTCTCAGTTTTATCTCCTACCACCTCTTCCATTTAATTCTCCTTATGTTTATATACTCAAATTGTTCTTCTTGGAATATCATGTCTCATCTTCCCTTACTTTTCCCTGCCTTTACTTTCTTTTCTGTAACACCAGCTTCCATCATTCTTATGCATCAACCTCAAGCATCATCTCCTCTGGGAGATGGTCCCAAGTACCAATTCTCATTTGACCTCCTCCCTCAGTCTGTGCTCACACAGGTCTTGAATATAACTTTCCCTTAGTATTTGCCAATATGTGGTGCAATCACTGATTGACCTTTCTCCTCCCACTAAATTGTAAATCCCTTGATGTCTTTTTCTAGTTTGTATTTCCAATACTTAGAACAAAGAGTAAATATTAGTTGGATGAATGAATGAATAAACTGTCTTTTGATGGGGTTATTTTGAGAAAGAATGCCTATTTTTGTTAAATATGAATACCCAAATCGTGAACATTTAATACATGAACTTTAATATTTTTTCTTGATTATGAAACTCTGGATTTAGTTATAATTGATTGTATAATAATTGGTCATACTTTAATGAAAATAAAAATTAATTTTTAACACATTTCTACTTAAACCCTCTCCATTATAGTAATAGAACAAACATGGTCAATAAACTATTTCGCTCTGGAGAAAAAATGAAGCTGATGTCTGTATTTGTTGACATTTTATAACATTGCCAAATAAGAGTCAATAAAAAGTGCTCAAGAAAAAGTTGGGGGAGGGGGAGGAAACAGATCTTATAACACCTCTTTTTTTTTTTAAATGAAGTGAGAGTATTTTCTGTTTCAGTATTTACTCTGGTCACCTATACACCCTTTCATTCTTGTTATTCTTTATTCATGTTTCTCCCTTGAACTCCTTCTCTCTCTAATCCCTTCTCCTGAATGCTCTTATTTTATCTCTCGCTCCACTGTTCTCCAGATCGTCTGAGTCTCTCTCCTCCCCAAGTCAGGTTCCCCAGGCTCTACTTGGCCCCTGGCCCTTCCTTCCTCTCCCAGGACTGTGTCTCCCCTGCCTCTCATTTGCCTCACAGAAACCTAAGCAGAACAATACTGGAGTGGAACTGGCACTCTGACAAAAAGGAGAGCAACTGGAAAGAAAACTTTACTCATCAAGAGAGAGGCAAGTATCTCACAAATATCTGTGGGAAGGTGTTTGCCAAATCATCTGCTTCTTCAGACGTGGAACTTTCAACAATCTGGTTTCCCCTTTGGAAAAGGTGGGCAAGAAGCACCTCCTTAGGCTGGATGATTGAGCAGATGTGAGGAATTATAGACCTCAGTAACTTAGCCTTGAATAAAATTCAAGACTTTCCCCCTCTTTATTCATGTTCTTTCTTTCTGAAAGCCCCATTGCAGGAATTCAGAGGGCCAAGTTCTGCCCTCAGCTGTGAGTCATGACTCCTACTAAAGCCAGGAGCTCATATGTATGTATTCAGAGGAAGTATTGGGCCTTGGGGACTCAGATTCAACAACAACAGTCCAGTCATTTGTTTGCTTATATTCTTAAACCTTTATAAAAGAAGCACAAGGCCTGCTGTACCTGAATGCCTTTTTATAATCATTTTTAAAATACACAGTAGAATTTAAATTCCCACAGTAGCTCTCCTGCATTATAGCACAAATAATAACAGTCTATCTTACCCCATGTCCCACATCCAGGAGAGAGTCATAGGAAAAAGAAGCAGGAATGAATTTCTAACGTGCCAGCCTTTCACTGAGAAAGTTCTGTTTGTATCTCCAGGGAACTCAGCATCAGGGGCTGAAATTCAGTGTTCCCTGTAAAAGACATGAAATACCTAAACAGCTTTTATTCTTCAGTGCTAGGTAGCTGAAGGTAACAAGGGCCACGCCACTGGCTTTAGGAAAAACAAAGGTATACAAGCAGGAATTCTACCCTCCCTTCCTAGTTCATGTACCCTTTTCTCCTCATCTTATGGGTTCTCCTGCCACAAAAAAACCAAAATCATGTCCAGTATCAGTTCTCTTTGCCATCCCTCTCCCAGAGGGATGTTTTTTTTTCTCTGCTAGTACAGAATTGGTGTACTTTATTTAATCAAGATAAAAACTATACTTGATATATTTTTTAAAAAACAGGATTATTTCTCTAACTTCTAATATGTGTAAAAACTTTGTCATTGCTGTTATAACGTATTTTATTTTATTTTTAAAAAAACACTTCCATTTTTATTGGCCAACCATCATAAAACAATAAAACTACAGAGATAGATAAAGCAGACGTGAAAGCCCTCCTCCAGTTCTATTTTCCTCCTCCAGTTCTATTTTCCAGTGGTAACCACTGTTAACACTTCCTAAAGCATTTATTTTTAAGTTTTTAAACGTAAAATAAAATATTGAGGAGGTTGGCCAGGTAGTATATACTGTTGTCTCCCTTCCAGGCACTTCTCAGTTCCCCAGTCCCAGGGGAGGTGTCTAGAAGGCAGACAGGAGTGTCTAGACACCTCTGGCTTTTTCTAATACCAGCCCTGGAATGTGGCACCTTCTCTGCCCAAGTACAGATCTACCTGCTGGCAAATTCCTTCCCTGTAGCTTGTCCTTTCCTTCATTTTACGGCCTGAACACAAATGGAAATGTCTTTCCACACTTCTTTTTTTTTTTTTTTTTTTTGTGGTACGCGGGCCTCTCACTGTTGTGGCCTCTCCCGTTGCGGACCACCGGCTCCAGACGCGCAGGCTCAGCGGCCATGGCTCACGGGTCCAGCCGCTCCACGGCATGTGGGATCTTCCCGGACCAGGGCACGAACCCGTGTCCCCTGCATCGGTAGGCGGACTCTCAACCACTGCGCCACCAGGGAAGCCCTCCACACTTCTTAACAACAACTACTCCCAAGATGCCCAAATGCCAGGATTCAGAGTTCATTCTTGCTGTGCCCACTCCCTATCCTTTGTTTTTTCTTCTTGGCCTGAAACTTGACACTTTGGCTCACATGGTAAAATTAGGCCTGTGTTTGTTTCTGTGTATAAAGAGGATTAAACTGACCCAATATTAAGCAAACAAACAAACAAAACTTTGTAAGATGGACATTGCTTATAGATAGTAGAGAACTAAGGAAAAAACAAAACTTAGTAGATTTATGTCATAGTAACACTAATGACATCATTTACTAACCATACTGATTGACCACATAATTTAATGTATGTTATCATTCATTCATTCATCTAACAAGCAAATGTTTATTTCCTAATGAATTTTAATTTTGTTGTAAATATGATTTTATTACATGTATTAGTTATTGTTTTATAAATTAACAGTCTCCTCATAGAAGCATCATCTTCATTCTTTGGAATGATTACTGCTTCAAACACACTCTCCAGCCTAATTGTCAGCGTGAGCTGCCATATTTAATGTGACTCCACACACTTGACCAGTATTCATGGATCCAGTAATAGGCCCTGGACCCAACCTACATCAAAAAGATCTCTTCCTGGAAATTTTTTGAATGAGAACTGACAGCCAGTCTGTTCTTATCTTGAGGGGAAATCTGTGGGAATGTGATCTGAAACCCAGGAACTACTGGCTACTTTGTTTCCTACATTAAGATCACCTTGGGAACCTTTAAAAACTGCCCTGGCACCAACCCCCAGAAATTCTAATCAACTTGGCCTGGGGTGGGACCCAGGTGTCAATATTTCTTTAAAACTCCTCAGGTGATTTGAATGTACAGCTAGTGATGAGAACCACTGAACCAAGAAACAAAGTTTGTAGTGGGAAGGAACAGAGTCATGACCCGCAGCAATGCCAGAAGAGACACACACAGGCTGAATTGCTTTCCAGACTTTGTTTCACTCCATTCTGTTGACAAATTCTTTTTTCAATTACCTGAGATATTCCCGTGTCTTTCCAATAAATCCTCCTTTTATCCTAAGCTAATTTAAGTTGCATTTGTGTGATTTGCAAACAAAGAAGTATGTACTAGATCTCTGTTTTTGTGTGCTCAGGCTTAATAGATTTTTACACTTGTAGAATAGTTTCTCTCCATTCGTGTCCTCATTCACTAAGTTATTAAGCAATAATGCCCACAATATTCCTGGTTCTGTGCTACTTACCAGGAATCAAAAAGACTATACAGTTCCTTTATGTGAGCAGCTTCCACTCCAATGAGAGAAATGGGCACACAAGAAGTAGCAACACAAGAAGTGTTATAATAGAAGTATTGACTGGTTACTGTGAGATCACTGAGGAAATGTTTAGTCTGGGGAAATCATGGAAGCCTTCACAAAGGAGGTAACTTTGGTGTTGCCTCTGGAGGAGTGAATTAATGTCACCTGGTTGACCACGAAGGGTCAACATGAGAAACTACAAAGCCAAGGGCCCAGAATTATAAAAGAGTAAGGCATATTAGGGAGTGAAAGTATTTTTGTTAGGGCTGGGCTGAAAGGTTATGCCAGGGGTGAAGGTTGAGAGGGCAGAGACAGAGACTAGACCATAGACATTTGCATTATGTCATGCTAAATATTTGGGATTTTGCTCTGTGACTACTGCAGAGATATTGGAATTGTTTAGATAGAGCTGGGCTTTGACAGAGTTGCGTGCTGGAAAGATTTCTCTGGAGAAGTGATTAGGCAGAGACCAGACTGTCTGGAAGGAATCATGTCAGGAGGCCACTGCAACTGTCCAGGAGAGAAATAATGAGATCCTGAATTAAGAATGATAATGAGAACCTAGTGAAAAAAAATTTAGAAGGTAGATTCCCCTGGATATGATAACCAATTGAGATCAACTAAAGAGAGTGTGTATGCATGGGGGAGTTGTGAGAAAAAAGGATGGGGATGAAGCCCCCAAGAAGGCTTACATATTAGGGAACATGGGGATATACAGGTAGAAGAAAAACTGCTTGCAGAGGGAAGGGAAAAGCCATAGAACTAGGAAAGCATGGTGTTGGGAAATTAATAATATCTCCAATGACTTCTGTATGGAATTTCAATAGAATGTAATTATCCACCAACAAAGGTTCTTTCTTTTTTTTTTTTTTTCTTTAGGTATATCCTGTTTTCACCCTACAACGAGTCAGGAGATAGAACTGATTAAACACAACCAAGAAGGGCTGTTTTTCTCTGAGCCTCTTCCCATGCCTCAGCCCCAGCAAGACCAAATTCATCCCCACTTTGGTACTCTGGCAGGCCAGAGAACTGGAAAGTTCTCTGGAGAGAAGGGAGAATAAGCCAAGTATACAGCTAGATGTTTAGTGTTGACCCACTTAGGTCTGATGACAGCGGGACAAAATCCTTTTAACTTCTTAAACACCGATTAGAACATTTGGCCCTAAATACCATATCTCTTAGACCAATAGTCTCTGAACTCTTCCATTATACAACAAACTTGTACAGTACTAAATTTCCTATAACCCAATTAAGTTCCAGTACTCACTGTATGACAATACTGTGTATGAGTGGGGTGTTTGTGTATGGAAGGGGATAGTTCCAGCAAAAAGAGCAGAAGGAATGATCCATGTTTTTAAATCAGTATTATTTACTCTAATAGGGTACTGGAAGGAAAGGAAACAAATGAGCAAAATGTGAGCCAAAAAGGAAACGGAAAGTTTTAAATTAGACTGGAATTTTTTAGTCCATCCTCACCAGCCCAAGAAAGAGGGCACGGTGGTATCAGGTGCACAGAATACATTGGTTCTGGCAGCTTGGATGTTGTAGATATTTGGAACACTGATTTCTGATGAGGGAACAGAGAGAAAAGGGAATTCCTGACAGTAGTGCATAAGTATAAAAAAGAGAACAATATCAGAGTTGGCGAGAGCTTGGTTTTCAACGACCCATCAATAAGATCTGAAGGAAGAACAGTCACTGATGAAAATAAGGGGTTCTATATTCTCATCCTGCCTCACCTGAATTTGCCTACCAGGCATTCATTCTCATTGCTGGTATCAACACCTGAATTTTCTTTGGGAATCCACCTCTGCCTCATCGTGTGTGGGTTGGTGGGACTGCCAGTTTTAAGGGATACTGCTGTGCCCTAGCCAAGAAGTAAGTACATGGCATAGACTATAACTCTGAGCAGAACGGAGTGATACACAGCTGGAAAGCACGTTGGTCTGGCTCATCACAATGGCAGTGCTCTCAAGAGACTGCCCACAAGATTCCGCTCCATAGAACTCTCTTTTCCCAGAGTGTCTGATTCCCGTCCTGATTCCTGCTAGCATTTAAACCTTTTCTTCCAGTCATTTACTTTTTAATTTTTATGTGCTTGTTGTTTGGTTTTATTTGGCTAAAGTTGGTTTTCTATATTTGCAAACAAAGGATCCCAGGAAAAACATCCTAGACATTACCTAGTAGATTACTTAATGCAGTCATAGCTAGATTATGGATTCATTTTATTTTATTTTTTTATAAATTACAGTATTTTTACATGCTACAAAACTTTGGAATTTGAGCAAAACTCTAATTTAATTTTCTTGTATCATGCCAACTTAAATGTAGAATTCAGACATAGTGTTAAGATTCTAAATAACACACCATGCCAGAGAAAGGCATAGGCAGGGTCCCAGGGATATGCTAAAAATAACCTAATCCAAGTATAGGATTTCTTTTGCTAATTGAGGGGATGCCTAGAAAGGAGAAGGTAAAGTAAAGATAAAAATCATATAAGAAAATGCTAGTAGATAGCATACAATGACTTAAAGGATGTGAGAATAGGTATTTTAAACACACTTAGGTGTGATGATTGCGTTATGATTACATAAGAAAATATTCTTTTTATTTTTTGAGATATACTGTTTCATTGAGGGGTGAAATAACATAACATCAGGATTTTCTTTAAAAATATTCCAGCAATAAAAACAACATCACAGAAATCATGAAATCTGAAGCAAGTGTAGCAAATCTGAAGGCTTCATGGGGAGTCCCTTATAGTAGTAACATTCTCTCCATTTTTATGTATGTTTGGAAATTCCCAGAATGAAAAGTTAAAAATTACTGCAGAGTTAAGAGGTACAAACTTCCAGCTATAACATAACAAAATTACGAGGATGTGATGTACAGCATAGGGAATATAGCCAGTAATATCGTATTATAATAACTCTGTATGGGGACAGATGGTAACTAGACATCATGGTGATCATTTCGTAATGTATAAAAATATTGAATCACTACGTTGTACACCTGAAACTAATATAATATTATATGTCCGTTATAATTCAATAAAAAAATAGAGTGAAACACCTTTAAGAATTTAATTCATCTGTGTATGTGTATTCTTGCACTGGCATTTAGATCCTTTCATCATTTTTTAAAGCACCTTGGAAATTGTGTCTTTGGCAGTGGTTTTCATCCCATCTTTTGTAATTTACTGTCTCACGATTTATAAAAGATTTGCTTATCAGTGGTGACCTGCTGACAGTAAATTATTAAGCTCTTTTTTTGAAACATACCCCCTCCTCTAACATGCCCATCTACACCCAAAGGAAAACCAAGTGGCAGGAATGCAAAACGAAAAAGCAAAAGCCTCTGCTTACCTAACTTGATCTTTGTGTTCAACTTTTTTAGATGCCAAAATAATACGCCACCAAAAGACATCTTACTAAATGTCCTTGGGGGGAGGAATAGGCAGGTGAATGGGAATGAAAAAAAAAAAAGTCCTTTAGGGGGAAAACATTACTTTTCAAACATTCAAACCTATTGTAAAGATGTAAAGGTGCCAGATTACTAAACACTGATAGTCTTTGCTTTACCCTTTATTCTCAGGTATTTTTAAAAACCCAAAGCTAGCCTGGTAAAATCCTGTTTTATTTTTATTGCTTCTACTTTTTAATAGCAGCCAATCTTAGAGATCAGAGGTCACATAGAACAAAATGAGTCATTACCTAAACTATGAGAATGCTAGTATGAATAATTATTGTACATAAATTAGCCCATAGTACTTCATTCTCTTGCTCGGGTATGGCTAATATAGTCTATCCTCTTGATTTTTGCAATGTTTACTACAATAATGAACAATTTGGTTAATCTGCCTGTAAAAATTGATTTTGTTTGTCCTCCAATATTTTGTACTAATAAGAATTTCCCTTTAAAATACAGCTGGTTCTGCCTCATCAACTTCAGACTTTCATTTTAGAGGGGATCTTCTAATTATAAAACCATCCGGTGACAGTCTGGACAAAAATGGCATTCTGGTTAATACCACAAAAGAATATGGATGCCTGAGTTTATACCAATGCATGTCCCCACCTAAAAATGGGGGAACCTGTAGAAATTGTGATATTATTTCATCTAAAACATTTGAAACAGTCTAACTACTTCAGAGAAACATATAGGTGCTAAGTATTCAGCGAGGAATATAATATCATCTGTTAAAAAAGGTCAGATAGTTTTATGCAAGTTAATTTTCAGAAGCAAACAGATCTTGAAATGTTCTGATGATAGGCGACACCAATTGGCATTTTCTCAAACATTCTGCTAAAAGAAAAGAGGGAAGTTTGATAACATCAAGATCGGCTTCCCTTTTGTAAAGTTTTCTTAAATCATAACTTCTCTTCTATAGGAACAAAAGCAGCATGGCCCTATTTCAAAATGGGGACAAATAAACACTAAATAGAACTGAAAATGATTTCAGTGAGTCCTTTTCATATGGTTCTTCGGTATAATTGCATGAATGTTGTGTGGATTTGTTTGGAATTATTGAAAAAGCAACAGGAAAAAGAACAGTACTTTTTTTTTTTTTTCTGTTTGGTCTGTGAATGACGGGAAAGGTGATGTGTTAAAATATAAGACATGTTATTAACCGTACTCTACTCATGGTAGAAGCAAACTGTAGCTAGCTTGTGTTTTATATCCCCCTTGTTTCAAAAAAAGATTTGAGGCAGGTATAAGATTTTAAAGCAAGGGCATAATTACTGACAAAAGAGTCTCTGCAGTGCTTGAGAACCCATGAAAAGAGGATTTTCCCTGCGCCTTCTTTATGTGCCTTTGTAGCTCTCAAACTACAATGATTTTTGTAATGGTTCAATAGTAAAAACTGGCCTTCTGCTGTCAGGGGTACATCAGCAAATAATATAGATCAGTGATGTCTGCAAGGTATTTGATCTCTATGGGAGTTGTTCTTCCATCATTCATCCCCTCTACCAAAGCTGTCTGATTCATCCTTCCCATAGGTGCTGGTCCCAGGTGTGTGAGGGCAGCACCCAAAGCACACAGAGGAGCGAATCTCCATGTTTGAGCACTGCACACATCTGTGCAGTAATGAATTAGGAATATGAGGGACTAATCCCATAGAAATTTAGTTGGTGCATTTAAGGAGTGAATTTTAAGCGGTAAATACGAATAAGTAATCAATCCACTTCTGATGGTATTGAGTATGGGAACTCCATCCATCTGAGAGACTGGAAGATGGACTGTTAATGATGTATGACCAGGTTGGAGAAAAAGAGGATCTAGAAATGACAAGGACAAAGATATTTTTCCAAATACAGTGGACTAAAGATTTCACTAATTCTTTAATTTAAGGGAGGATTGGAAAGCAGCACCAGAACTGAACTACATAAAAAACTTTTTTTTCTACCGTGCAACATACTGTTTGTGATCTTTATATATCCATTTGTTCTTAAATTATTTATTTAGTAAATTGTGCACTGTTCATTTTATTATTCTTTTGCCGCCGTTTTATGGTCCAAAATTTAAAAACTGTTTCTGCAGTTGTGAAAGAGAGATAGCTAAATCCAGCTGGGTTCTTCAGCATAGGCTACACAATGATAGCACAGTTAACAATATTGGACCACTCAGCTCTTTAACTGTTAAAGGTTTACTTCTAGATCATAAGAAATTTCTTGAGGGTCTAGTTGCTCACCAGACCAGCTCCCAAGGATCCAGGGGTTCTTCCGTCTTATACCTACACCATCTGGAGTACGGGGTTTCTAGGGCCATGGGAAGAAATATGCTCTTAAAAACTTTGACTAGAAGTGACAAATTTCATTTCTTTTCAAGCCCATTGGTCAGTACTAGTTATGTGGCCCCAACCCAGCTACACAAAAGAGTGGAATATATAAGAGAGCCACACAATGGTTCATGAGCACCACTGTCCCTGCAGTATCTGATTACTACAAGTAAAATTTGTGCTGGGCCTCCCTGGTGGTGCAGTGGTTGAAAGTCCGCCTGCCGATGCAGGGAACAGGGGTTCGTGCCCAGGTCTGGGAAGATCCCACATGCCGTGGAGTGGCTAGGCCCGTGAGCCATGGCTGCTGGGCCTGCGCGTCCGGAGACTGTGCTCCACAGCGGGAGAGGCCACAACAGTGAGAGGCCCGCGTACCGAAAAAAAAAAAAAAAAAAATTTGTGCTAAGAATGTCTAGACAGAGTAAGTAATCCCTCTCCTAGAAGTTTATCTCAAACATTAATAAATATAAAAGTATGGGGTGCTTGTTGAAAGGGCAGATTCCCAGGCCCGTGTGTCAAGTTTGGTTTAGTAGGGTTAAGGTAGAACTAGTGCCCTAATTAGGTTTATTCTACAAAGGTATGCGTGCTGCATGGGGTACATGGAAAGATTCTGCATTGAGGTGTAATGTAAAAAATCTCTTTAGGGAACTAGAATGTAAATGAAATGAAACTAAAATTCAAAAATAAGTCATATGGGACAGTCAGTGTCTTTTTGAGTCACCCCTTCTATACCACAGGGGAGTCCATTCTACCCTATGGTCCTAGGAAGTTGGACAAATATCCCACCAACCTCTTGTAAGTACAAATGCAACACTGCCAAACCCTGTCTGTGAAGATTCATGTTAGATCAGGACCTTTGTTCAGACTCCTTACAGAAATCTCAGGTTTTCTTCTTTTGCCAATTGTTCTTGTACTTGACTTGGAGAAAATGTGTTAAAGGAAAACATGTTTGCTTCTCCTCCAAGCTCTAAAATAGGGTCTTTCCATTCTTTCTTTTCTTCTCAGATTGTTACTGAGGCTTCATGCCCATCAGTTTTTATTCTTTGGAGAGAAAACTAGAAGAAAAAAATTAGGTGATAATATGGGTAATTTTAAGTGTAGGCATGTACGAAAACTTCTTGAAAATCAGGTTGCGGTATGCATTCTTATTTTAGATTTGCCCCTGTTAACATCTTCTCAATAAGCAGGTGCATAAACTTCCCCAATCTGTCACTGTTGTTTATTTAGCCTGTATGCTTCAAAATCTACTGATGGATGATACCCAACCAGCTTGAAGCTTGACTTTCAGAAACCAGAGCCTTGAAGTTTTGAGACTTTCTTAAAGTGTAGTCCAACGAGTTTTTTAGAATAGGAGCACATCTCTCAAAGATACCGTAGCACATTTGTATGCTAATTTTAGTTCAACAAATAGGAAAAATAATTATGAGTAATAGCTCTCAGCTTTCAGATAATTCTTTTCATGTTCAAAGTGCTTGACAAACATTAATTAAATCACTGGCAGTCAAATTAGATAAATATGTTCTCTGTATGTGCATAACTATACCTTCCATGCACACAGTCTTCTAAATCACATCATTGCAGATCAAATATTTTTTTGCCATCTGAACTTGATTGGCTGACACTGATTCCGAGCAACAGATAATTACTGGAAGGGCTAATCATGAGGAGAGATTATGTAAGCTTTCTTTGTTTTTTAAACAGAAACATGAATTTATCCTTGATAAAAGGTACAGGATGAACCACAGCATAAAATGTTTCTATCTCCAGGCCAGAAGGTAACAATGATAAAGCAAATTCCCTTGCGTTATAGTGTTGGAATAGCTAAACCCTAATTTAAAGAGATCATGTCATCAACAGAGAGTACATTTTATGCTTCCTGGGCTACTGATGTTTTTGGCCTCTTTAGCACCAAAAATGAGAAGGCTTTGCAGGCTAAATATGGTGTTGATTTCAGCAATATGGTAAATAGTTGTTCATTAATACTAGGAATCCTTGGTGACTACTGACTTGAGAAGCATTTGGGCCAGCAAATTAAACATAATATATTTCATGATGATTTTTAGAAAAACTTAGTTATTTTTCCTTCATTGAATTTAATGAAGCTTTCCAGACCATCCCAAGAAATTAACTGCTCCCAATAGACTCCCCAAACGAAGTATATTCCAAGTAAAAAAGAGTGCTAATAGCATTCCATCCTTCAATAACACCTAACAAATTAACACACTCTACCTATCTACATCAGACAATTGAGAGAAGGCATGTACGTGCATGTGTAGACAAAACTTAGCCAGAGTCAGGCTTGGTTTCCTCGGATGCTAAAGCTGCAGAGCTACAAATGGAGGGGGCTTGACTTTCTCCTTCCACTCCATCTGCCAAAAACTAGCCTAATGTGTTTCCAGGGAAGAAGGGTACTTGTTAATTGTCTCACAAGTTGCTGAGCAAAAGAACATCTAGTTCAACCAAATTGTCTTTTGGAAGGACTTTGCAAAACTATCTGTTGGAGTCATGGTAGCTGTTCACGTGGATCTCACAGAATGGTATTTGTTTCTCTTTTACAGAAATGCTAATTTGTATTCCTCTAAACCTGAAATATGAGAGGTTCCTCTTCCTTACTAGTGAAAACCTGGAGTTCAGTGAGGTTATGTGATGTGTTCAAGGTAATATCCACAGCCCACATGGTTTGGATCTGACAGTTGACAGCAATGGAATCATAATTGACATGGTACTACATCTGCCTTAGTGTTTCTACAGTTAGACTCTTGCCATATCCCAGGAGTAAGAGTGAACTAAAAAAAAAAATTCAATTTATTAAACTAAAAACAAAAACAATTCTCCCTCTGCTCCCATCCTCAATCCCCACCTTCGGCAACCACCAATCTGTTCTCTGTATCTATTAGCTTGTTTAAATACATATATTTCTTTGGATAAATGCCCAAAAGTGGTATTGCTGGATCATATAATACTTCTATTTTTAGTTTTTTGAGGAACCTCCATACTGTTTTCCATGGTGGCTGCACCAGTTTACATTCCCACCAACAGTGCACAAGCATTCCCTTTTCTCTACATCCTCACCAACACTTGTTATTTCTAGTCTTTTTGATAATAGCCATTCTGACAGGTGTGAAGTGATAGCTCATTGTAGTTTTGATTTGCATTTCTCTGATGGTTAATGATGTATAGCATCTTTTCATGTACCTGTTGGCCATCTGTGTGCTTCTTTGGAAAACTGTCTATTCAAACCTTCTGCCCATTTTTTAATCAAATTATTTTTTGCTACTGAGTTGTATGAGAAAATATTCACAAAATTTTCTTCCATTCAGTAGGTTGCCTTTTTGTTCTGTTGATGATTTCCTTTGCTGTGCAGAAGCTCTTTAGAAGCTCTTGATGTAGTTCCACTTGTTTAGTTTTGCTTCTGTTGCATTTGCTTTTGGTGTCAAATTCATAAAATCATTGCCAAGACCTATGTCAAGAAGATTACTGCTTATGTTTTTTCTGAGGAGTTTCATGGCTTCAGGTCTTACATTCAAGTAGTTAATCCATTTGAGTTAATTTTTATATATGGTACAAGATAATGGTCCAGTTTTCCTAACACCATTTATTGAAGAGACTGTCCTTTCCCCATTGTATATTCTTGGCTCCTTTGTCATAAATTAACTGACCATACATGCATGGGTTTATTTCTGGGTTGCCTCTTCTCTTCCACTGATCTATGTGTTTGTTTTTTTTTTTTTTTTATGCCAATACCACACAGTTTTAATTACTATACCTTTGTAATACAGTTTGAAATCAGGAACTAATGATGCCTCCAGCTTTGTTCTTATTTCTCAAGGTTACTTTGCCTATCCAAGGTCTTTTATATTCCATACAAATTTTATATTGTAAATATAATTTTATATTGTAAATATAATTTTATATTGTAAATATAAATGTAAATATAAATATAAATATTATATTGTAAATATAATTTTATATTGTAAATATTCCATACAAATTCCATACAAATTTTAGCACTGTTTGTTTTATTTCTGTGAAAAATGCCATTGGTGTTTCAGGTGTACTCTAATTACATTTAGAGCAGGGAGTCATTGGTGTGACTGATTTTGGGCCCAGAAAGACATATAAGATATGTCTCTATTGTATAAGTTTGTTCTCCCTTCAGTATAGAGACAAAAAATTAGACCTGACTCAGAATGTTTAAATGGGTTTAAAATTTTAATAATTCCCAAATGTAAATGGTCTTAAAAGGTAAATAAAATGAGCAAATGCTCTGTACATTTTGAGTTATACTTATTCTTACAGTCAAAGTTTACTGTCTCAATTTCCTCACTTCTCACCACCCCATCCTATGGGAACTCTTCCCTTGGAGGTTACATGTGACATTTTTCTTGTTAATTATACTAGCTCTGACTTAATGCCTGTTCTCCTTGACCTTTTTGCTGCATTTGACACTGTGGACTCTCCCCACCCAACACCGCCTACCACCCCTCATAAATACCCATTACTTGATCTCCTTGACATTTTTGTCTTCCCTGCTGACCTTGCCACCAGCCTTGTCTACCTCACATCACCTCCTGCCCAGATTACCACCCAGGCTTCCATCTGGTCTTACAGGTTCTAATCTCCCCTACTCTAATCCAGAATGCCACAGCGACTAATCTTCCAAATATCTGTACTTTAACCTGACCTCAAAATCCCTTCTTACCTACAAGAACTTGCTTACCTTTCCAGTTTCATCTCCCTCACTTTCCTCCTGGCTCTTTATACTCCAGAAACACTTGGTCTTTTTTAGTCTCAAGGACACTAAGCTTGACCCCTCCTTAGGGCTCTGCAATAGCTAACTCTGTCTGAACTGCCCTTCCCCAGACCATGCCAGGACTGGTTGTTTCTTTCATTCAAGCCATTGTTTAAATGTTCCTCAGAAACATCTTACCTATTTTCCATACACTTATATTGACATCTCACATTTTATTTTCTTTGGAACAATTATTACTGTTTGATAATTGTGTATTTATTTGTTCCTCTCTGTCTCTCCTAAATGGAATGGAAGCTCCATGAGAGCAGGACCTTTTTATTTTACTGCTTTACCTCCAGAACTTAGAACATGCTTAAAGGTTAATGAAAATTTGTTAAATGATGAACAGTATCCATCATATCATTTCCAATTCATTCAACTCTGTTTCCCACTATTTCTATATAAGCACACTTCACAGTCCACCCAGGTTGTTCTCACTATCCATGGAATGTATTCCCTGTTGTGTCAAGTGTGTTGACATTTTTTCTCCAACCAGATTATAAGCTTATGAAAGGTAGAGGCCCTTTTATACTTTTCCAGCCCTCCAGGCCTAGCAGAGTGCCGAACAGCATTTGGTATGTATTTAACACTTATTGATTTATTTCCAGCTGTAACATTATATACTGCACTACCGAGCACTTTTACATCAGTGGGGCTGAAACGGAAGTAAAAATAGGTCGACCATGAAACACCAGCAAAGAGCCCATGACAGAGTAAGAGATTTTTTCTTAACTTCTAATTTGATTTGAGCAGCAAACTAAAGTTTTCTGGAATGAGGATGTGATGAATAGGAAGGTATACCTTGGGAAGTTTTGTGCTTCCTTCTCTAGCAATTGAGAGCCTGTACCACTGAGGGCCGACCATCTTCCAACTCTAAGGTGCTAAGGTCTATGTATACTGTTGTTGACTTGCCACAAACTTAAAGTCATCTTGGACTGCTTACTGATCTTTGATCCCTTACATATAACCACTAAACCCAAGTCATTTCCTTAGTGGCATTTATGTCTACCATTTCTTTTAAAATCCCACTTGCTACTTCAGAACCTGACAAGGTTATAGTCTCCTGTCTCATCTTCACCCCAACCCCCCTGCCAAATTCAAAATGATCTTCCATTAGATTAAATCTAAATTTGTCAGGCTCAAATTCAGGTCTTCTACCCTATCATTTCAGCTTTGTTTTCTATTGTTTCTAAGTGAACCTTCTGTTTTAATTCATCTGATCTCGTACCTTTTCCCCATTGTTAGTTTGCTCATTTTTTTCCCAATGCCTTTGTTCAAGCAATTTCCTTTACCTTTTCCCTATAAACAAATCCAAATTCTACATTTCCTTTGTTGTCCTTTAAGAAAGCTTCTCTTGGGACTTCCCTGGTGGTGCAGTGGTTAAGAATCCGCCTGCCAATTCAGGAGACATGGGTTCGAGCCCTGGTCCGTGAAGATCCCACATGCCGTGGAGCAACTAAGCCCGTGCTCCACGAATACTGAAGCCCGTGCACCTACAGCCCACGCTCCACAACAAGAGAAGCCACCACACTGAGAAGCCCGCGCACTTCAACAAAGAGTAGCCCCGGCCCACTGCAGCTAGAGAAAGCCTGCGCAGTAACAAAGACCCAACACAGCCAAAAATAAATAAATAAAATAAATTAAAAGAGCTTCCCTTAATCTACATGGTTAATTTCCAATTTAAAATATGAATTTTATAATTGAATCCTTTTTTACTAATGGTGAATTGTTGATCATTTTATGTTTCATATTTTACACCCCCCCACCCCCCCGAGTAATGTTGTAATTTTCTTGGCAATAGGGACTTCATAATTCTTACAATCACGCACAGCTCTTGGCACCTCCAAGGATGAATGTGTTTGGTTGGGACATGACTCCAGAGGCCTGGTCAGAATTGCCTGGAATAAAGGTGAACCCTGACCAGGTGAGATGGAGCTTGGGCAAAAGGAATTCTTAAAACCAGTGGATACCTTCCTAATTAATGCCAAGTATGATTTCATACATCACTCAGACCATGTAGGCGAAACGGCAGAGTTAAAGACCTCTGATGTTGAATAGCTTTATGTAACTGGTAACTATAAGCCAGATGCTGGCAGCTATGTGAGACAGAAGATCTGAGTTTGAATTCTGGCTTTGTTTCCAATTAATCTGGGCAATACTGAGTAAGCGATTTACTTTCTCTGGGTGTCAGTTCTTCAACAGTAAAATGAAAAGATTAGACTCCAGATGATATTAAGGACTAGATAAGTTAATTAAAAATTGTATGACTCATGCCTCAACGAAGATCCCGTGTGCCACAACAAAGACAGGATGCAGCCAAAAAAATAAGGAAAGTAAATAAATATTAAAAAAAAATTGTATGACTATTTCCATAGCAGTGAAACGGCAGCCATAGCCTTTGGAGTTCTTATACTTATTCCATGGGATAGGATTTACTAGTCTTGTGTGTTGTTAGGAATACTCACTTTCAGCTTTTGGCATTTATACTTTTCTGTTTCCCAATTTGTGTTAAAGTGGATGGACAGATGGTTGATAAGGTTTTCACATGCTTGTAATGCTGTTGTTCAGTTCAACAATGGTTTTAAACTTTGAGGGTCTTCATAGAGCCTGGATTTTGTTTAGAATGGAAGATAGTTTTAATTCTTCAACTTAAGGATAATATGTTTACTCACATAATTTAAAGCAACTTGTGGATGTAACTTTAAAGGCCTAATCAGTTTCCCTTATTTTGGTATGTCTCTCAACTCATTTCCACATCACAACCTAACTCTTCCAAGTTGCAGTTTTAAAAATGAAGTTTACCAGACTTCTAGTTACATTTGCATGTTTTGCCTTCTTCTGACTCATTTAACCCACAAGCTCCTTCCAAATACAAAATCCTTTGATTCGGAATCACAGAAATTTAAATGTGGATGAAACAAATTCCTCCTTTTACAGGTAATTAAACGAGAGCCCTAAAAGATCCTGGTGCTCTTTCTACAGACTATGAATTTTATAAATAAAAGAACTGAATTGAGATTAGGTTGCAGGGAAAAACAGGCAAAATTTGTGGACTGTAAGACCAAATAGAAATTGTGTTAATTGACATTTTATCGCAGAGAAAGTATGGGGACGATGAAAGTCAAAGATTGTCACCACTGCTATCTCGCTCTGCGTTGTGATTTTTAACTACTTGGGTGACTCTTGAGGCGAGTGGGGCCGCGCACATACCATTAACTCCCAAACTGCATATGCACTATTTGGGGTAGTGAGAACAGAAAGGACGCTCAAAATGTAGGTAAAGGAAGGAACGAGCCTGTCCAGAGGGTTCTGAGGGGACCAGGGGGAGGGAAATTAGGACGCGTTGGCCAAGCAGGTGCCTAGGAGGTGCGAGCTGCGCCTCAGGTAGCAGTGGCAGGGAAGAAGCCGGGTACGTGGCTACAGCAGGCCAGGGAGGGGAACGGAGACCGGGGAGAGAAGGGACCGGCGGGAAAACTGCAGGAAGAAACCGAGGCTGACCTAGTGAGCAGCGAAGACCTTCTAGAAGGAAGGAGAAGGCACCAATGCAAGCTTACAACCAGACTAGGGATTAGGGAAAGAGTATAAACAAGCTTAAGGGTAAGACGCGGGTGCTGACTAGAGATGGGAAAGGGCGTGCTGGGAGGTGGGAGGCGAAGTGAGGTCCTAGGGCAGTGGGCAGGTGAGGAGAGGCTCGGGGGTTGAGAGCGGAGGTGCCGCGGCTCGCGAAGGCGGGAGCGTCTGCTGAGTCAGACACCCGCAACAACCTGGCCGCGCAGGGGGCGGAGTGGTGAGCGCGTGGGCGGGCCAGGAGGCGGGGCCTACGCCTGACGCGTTCCCGAGGGCGCTGCGGCCGCGGGCCGGGCCGGGCGGGGCGGCGGCGGCGGCGGCGGCGGCGGCCGCGGGGGAGGGGCACGGCGTCAGCGCGTCGCCGGCTGGGCCGCGCTGGTGGCCAGGAGGGAGAGACTAGGAGGAGGAGGAGGAGGAGGTGAGTAGGCTCCGGGCTGGGGAGCCGCGCGGGCCGGCGGGGAGGCGGGGAGCGCGGCCCCTCCCCTCCTTGGCGCCCGCCTCGCGGGGCCGCGCGGCTTGGAGTTCCCAGAGGGGCTGCGGCGGCGGCGGCGGCGCGGGGAGCCGGGGGGCGGAGCTGAGGGCCGCGCGGGCGGCGCGCTTCCCGGACGCACGCGCTGCGTTCGCGGCGCCGCCGTCCGCCCCGCGCCCTGAGCCGGGCACCCCGGCTGCAGTGTCTCATTCCTGATACGCGCTGGCCATTTTCTGACCTCCTTTTCTTGGGTTCTGCGCGCCTTGCGGGCCGGCTTCCCGCAGCCAGCGCGCCGCAGCCGCCTCGTCGCGCGGCCGGTGAGGGTGGCTGGGGGCGCGTCGCCTTCTCGCGGGGAGGAGGGGCCGGGCTCCCGGCCTTGGCCCGAGGAGCGGAGCGGCCTCATTGCCGACCACGAGACTGCCGGGCCAGTGGTCCCTCGCGCCGCGCGCCGCCACGTCTTCCTGAAGGACCCTTTGCGCCTGGCCCCATTATCGCCCTAACTCTCCTGACCTCAGCAGCCTCTTAGCGGAGGCTAAAGACCTCGCTCACTCTGCGCTCTCCCCGCCCCCTTCCCTTCTCTGACGATCCCGCATATACTTATTTTAATCGGGACCCAGGCCGTCTGTTCGGGCGGGGGAAAGGTTCTCTGAATTTGTCCTGTAAATCCAGCCGTGTACCCAACAGCGAGGTTGCAGTACTACGTTAATTTAACCTTTAGTCTAGAGGGAGTTCTTTTTTTTTTGGTCTCTCCTCTCTGGCAAAGGCAACTTTTAGAGTTTTCTGAGAACTGTACTGCATTACATTGTCTTTGAGATAATTCTTAAGTTAGCGCTTGGAGGCAGTGTGATGGGAGGTTCAAAGAGAAGGCTTTACACTTTTTCCTCCACCTGTATCACAGTTTGAAATGGAAAACGTGCTTTGACGGTGATTTTCCACACCAGGTGGGTTGCAGAATGCAGCCCCCGTGAGCCGTGGCTCTCCTTGGTTATTGGGTGCTACCTCTGAAGTTGATTTTAAAGTTCAACAGAATGGTCAGGTAAAGGAGCTGTTGAAAAGAAATCCAGTATAATTCAATAGAGCCATTTTATTGGATTCTATTAACCTGTTTAACCTTAAGCTAGAGCATGGCAGGAGTTTCATGTAGGAGCCCACGTACCAAGTGCAATATTGAATTTTAATTAGTGCATTCCAGGTTTGATGTGGAATAGATTCACATTTCTCACTGCCTTTCATTATATATTTTCCTTAGGATCTTGTATTTAAGAAACAGTTTTAGTATTGGGGGTGGGAGGAGTACCCTTTGAATCATGAAACTTTCTTTGACGAACTTGAAAACTGGGTAGGTAAAATGTGAACCGTGATACTGAGATAAGGTAGGAAACTGAATTTTATAGCATTACCAATTTGAGAAGTTAAGAAGGCTTTTTTACTCCTGTTTTGAAACCGTGTTGACGTCTTAATCTGACAGACTGCAGAAGTACAGAATTTTCTGTTTGTGAGGAACTTCAGCAGTTAACTATTAATTATTATTAATAATTAATTTATTGCAACCCTATAATTTTGCAGAGTAAAAGTAATCCAAGTTTCCTGAAGAGATTTAACATGAACTGAATAGAACTAGCTGACTTAACCGAACACCTAGGTAGATCATTCATACCTCCCCAATGGATATTTTTGTACCAAAATTTGTTTTGATTTTGATGTCTTAAGAACAAAAAAGCCAAGTTATTACTAACGTTGAATTTTTTCCCGGTGTTTTGAGTATATGCCTTAGTTTGTGATTTGGAGTCATTAGATCAAATGATACAGATTATATTTAGGCAATCTTTACATTTCATCAATTGAAACAGTACTTTCCAGTTTGTTTGAATTTAGTAACTATTTTCACTTCGAGAATGTTTATTCATATTCTTGATTCAGATAGTCTGTGTCAATTCCAGCAGGTTGGCATTGCAGGAGTCCTAGGGTTATGGTGTATGTAACCTTGATATTAATTAGGAAGAAAGGTCCTGTAACACATGGAGTCATCGAATTCCAGCATCCTCAGCTCCCTTTTGGTAGTGGTCCTCAATGCAGAAGTCCCCAGGTCCTTGCTGGGGTAGGGTGAATTCTTTGCATCTCCCACTCCAGTGTTTACTGCAGGTGTTTAGTAGATACTTTTTGGCTTGTGTGCATTTTCCCTGGTGTGGCTTCATGTAAGGTGGGCTGTGTTTTATTCATCTTTGTATGCTTCATGTCAAGCGAAGTGTACTTTGTAATGCTTGTGGTTTTGTTGGGCTTAATCAAATTTAAGAAGGTAGCAGAGTGCTTGGAAGTCATGAATCATGATATTATAAACTTGAAATACCTCATTTCCATTTTTGTGTTGAATAGATACTCTTAGGCTGAATTCTAATATTGAAGGAGGTAGCAGGTATCTAATATTTTAGATAAATTGAGGCAAGAGGTTAACATTGAGAATTTTGTTTTTTAACGTACATTACCCACTGTGAAATTGGAAAAGGACACCATTATTTAAATTTTTTGATAGGACACCTCAGTTGAGCTAAAATAATACAAATTTTCCACTGGAGCAAAGTTTGAGAATCGTGAATTGAATGACCCTAATTGTTACTGTATGCCACATTTTAAGGCCTTGGTTTCACTTTATAAAGATATATTTTTCAGTACGTAGACTTCTGGAAGCAGCATGACTTATGGAGTTCAGACTCCTGTGGTAAAAAGCTGTCCTGAAATGATATTTTAAACAGTTTTTGGCTGATGCCTTGTGCTTCATGGTGGTGATAATGAAAACAAACAAACCCCAAACCAAACAAACCTTACTGTATTTTCTTTTTCCCTTAGGCTTATATTCTTTCTTTAATAGATTATTATAGTGTGCTTTGTTTATTAAAAAAAAATTACTGAGGAAATTTTTCAAGCATTTCTTTTGGAAAGTACCACCACTCCACCCTTTGAATAGCCTTGGCAAGTAATGTTTGGGCAAATGCAGGGCCATTTCCATAGTGTGATTCCTATTTGAGTATGTTGAGTTATATGAATAATAGTTTTCATAGGGACATCATCTTTGGACTACATGCATTTTGTTCCCCCTCCTGACACTATTACTGAAAACAATTGTACAGTAGAGTATGATAGTGCTTAATTTGTAGGGGGCAAATAATTTCATATCTATCATTGCTGGTTCCTGTGTCAGTCCCAGGCTACCTGGCCCACCCACTCCCTGTTCTGTCTTTTCCACCCACTTCTTGAATTGATTTTTAAGACTGAAAATACCTTAAGATCCCCAGCCTCTTCAGGAGGTGGGATCTGGAATTATTCTGGTGCCCTCGGCATCCATTGCTCACAGAGGTATGGCGTCTTACTATATCCTTGGCATGTACTCACTTTGACTGAGTTTCAAAATGAGATTCTCGTTTTGAAAAATGCTTTCACTCATCAGGAGTTTTGAAATATATGGCATAAACATTTTAGGGAAGTATGTGTGAAGCATCTAGGATATATTAATATAGATTTAGATGGAATAAGGTTATAGAATCAGACAATTGATTAAGAATTAGTGAGACTAGTCGTTTTCTCCCACACTTGAAGGTCACACTTAAGTCATTTAAACTCAAGATTACAATTTTTTTGAGTACTTATTTTTAAAAGTGAAGCAGTTCTGCAGTATTTCCTTAGCATAAAATAATCCAT
The DNA here is from genome assembly GCF_963924675.1 of Phocoena phocoena. Taxonomy (NCBI): domain Eukaryota; kingdom Metazoa; phylum Chordata; class Mammalia; order Artiodactyla; family Phocoenidae; genus Phocoena; species Phocoena phocoena. Next base: position 29,398,981 of record NC_089225.1, on the reverse strand, counting down.
AGAGTTGATATATTTCTTTTATTATTCCTTTTTGTATTCCAAATCCCTTGTGGACCTGGAACCTTGTCTTGAGCCTGCTCCAGAGCTCTCCCTCTCCTCACCATCCTCTCTTCCTTCAGGGAACTTGGACCTGGTCTTGTCCATGGTGGACAGTTGGGGTTCTACTTCAACTGGGGCAGAACTAGCAGAGTCAAGATACTTTGATACTGCTTCTCAGACTCACACTCACTGGATTGACTTCTTAGGTACTGAGGACAGGACAGCTGAGAGCTGGGCTCTTTGGCTGTTATAATTTCAGCTTTTTGTGAGGGTCAACTTTCATTTGCATCTGACGCTAGGACACCCTGGTCATCCAGTCATTACGCAGATCCCCTTCCTGACTACCCTGCTCTTGGTTCTCTGCCTTTGTAGCTGAGTTACTGGGTGATTTCTATCCAGTTTCAGTGGTAACTAATTATTTCAGGTGTTTGATTTTCTAACCAGGTTTTCTCTCAGTTTTGAGCTTTCATTTGACCAAGTATCTGTTATACTTTCCCATAGCACATTTGTTCGTTATCTGTCTTTCTTTCTAGACTGTGTGTACCCAGAGTGTTGGGACCGAATTTGTGCTGTTCCTGTCGGTGTCCTCAGCACTTAGTGGCACATAGCAGGTGATAAATAAATATTGATTGGATATAATCAATAGTATGTTATCAGTATGGGAAAGCAATTTTCATATAGAAATTGAGAATTCATACAAGAAGTTCAGACATTTCATTGCCATCATAAGTACTAGGGAGTCTGTATATTTTAAATTATAAGCATATCCACATACAAAATAGCATCATTAGTCATCTTGCAGGGAGTTTATTTAAGAAAATGTATATAATTTTCACCATGTATTGTTAGGTGTTGCACATTTCTGTTTTTCTGGAGTTTGATTAAATGTATATTATTTTATATTTCTTACAAATAGAAGTTTTATGGCACTATAAAGAAGTGAATTTAATGGCCCTATTTTTTTTTTTTTTTTTGCGGTACGTGGGCCCCTCACTCTTGTGGCCTCTCCCATTGCGGAGCACAGGCTCCGGACGCGCAGGCTCAGCGGCCATGGCTCACGGACCCAGCCACTCCGCGGCATGTGAGATCTTCCCGGACCAGGGCACGAACCCGTGTCCCCTGCATCGGCAGACAGACTCTCAACCACTGCGCCACCAGGGAAGCCCTAATGGCCCTATTTTTGTGCATTAGTAATTATATACTAAAGAATAAATTCTCATTAAAAGGCCCTTAAATGCCTGCTCATAAAAAAAGAGAGACCTCTTTGATTTTGTTCTCCATACAATCCCAGTTATTGTATTGAAGCGAGTCATCAAACTCTTTAGTAGTCTAAACCTTTAATTTGGTTTCAGAACAGTAGTCATGTATTGAATACCCAAATTACCATGTCTTTAACAAGTAATGCAGACACTTATTAATAAAGTAATGACCATAACTTTTCGTGTAGAATTTCTTGTGCTAATTTTTTAAAGAGGACTGTTGAACTGCATTCCCCATGAAGGCCAAAATCTCATACTTTAAAGGATAGTGGAGTATACATTTATGTGTAGAGAGGAGGGGGTGGTAATTTTTGTAGTGGAATTTTTAAGTGGATAGTTTACTAATTACATTGAGGTAAACACTTTACAACTCTAAGAGGAAAACTTCAATTATCTGAATGAGATGAGGTGCATGAAATTAATTCAGATAAGTGGGGGAATCCTTAGTGTAAATGATGCATGTTAAGGGCCATGACCTCAATCTTGATTTTTTTTTTTTTTTCTATATATCTGTCAGCTGGTTTTACATTACTAGATTCTGATTCTTTTTGATCATGCTGGGAATCATTGATGGAGGAGGTAAAGTTTGCTCTATAATTTTTTTTTTCTTTTGCCACAGAGGGAATCCAGAATATCGTATTCTGTGACAAGTATAATTGCTCATCTCTCGCCCGTACTGCCTGCCCTTTTAGGAGGTACACCACAACCTCCCATTTTGTCACCTTCCTGTCAAATGTCAAATGTGTTTGGGGACTCCTTGAGAATACACTTGATTTGAAATTAAAGCCACACTCCTCTGTCCAGTCTCAAGATGTTTTCCTGCAAGTTGTTGCAACAAGTTGTGGAGGGTGAATTGAGCTGGATAAAACCTTGATTCTTTTCATGTCCCCCTTGGGCTTTAATATTTAAGCAGCAGTTTGCACTGTAAGCCCTTGAAATAGAAACAAGCATTGGGGCATAACCCCTGACCTTTGCAAATCCTAACTTGAAATGAAAATTTTTGTGATTGATTAGAGTGTTTTAGGAAAATGATTTCTGCTGCCATTTACTAAGGTTTGCAGCATTCCTGGGCTCCTGGCATCTGAAAGTTATTGTGCAATCTGTAGATAGTCTGTGTAGCTGTGGTGACATTTTCCTCTAGGCTTTGGTTTTTTTGGTATGTTTTGTTTAAACAGAGGTAAGCTCATCTTAGCAGCAGAGGTGTGTGCTATCTGACACCTCTGTAAGTGAATTTTACTTCTTTCTTCAGCATTACCTATAGGTGCTTTACTTAAACCACCTCAGAACATGGCTCTTTATTTTCAGCATCACCAGCTTCCTTTTCACCTCTTGGTCTTTGAGATACAAGACGGTTCATATCATGATTGCCTTGGGTAGAGTGGATATGATATCAGCAAGCTCTGTATACAGACCTTGTGAGCAATTTCTAGTTCATTGCCTGAGACCTTCTTAAATACATGCAGGCAATGTGATTGAAGAGTTTAGGCTTCCTCTTGGTTTCAGTTTCCTCATCTGTAATATTGGAGTAATATCAGCTTAGTGTATTTAGTTTTTTTTTAAAGAGTAATCTTAGCTGTATTGATTTGTTGTCATGTGCAGATAAGTGTTTAATAATGTGAATTAATGAACTATTTATCTGGATCATACACGATTTTAAAAAGAAGTAGATTTTGTTCCATTTGATAACAGAGATAGTCAAGTAAGCAAGAATTATTCCAAATAGAGGTCTTGCGCAGTTGACTTTGTTTTTCTTTTATTCCTATAACTGCTTTGCTATTATATGTTTTATTTATTTATTTTTATGTGTTTATTTTTTTTTAATTTTAATTTTTTATTGGGGTAGAGTTGTTTTACAATGTTGTGTTAGTTTCTACTGTACTGAAAAGTGAAGTAGAGTTCCCTGTGCTATACAGCAGGTTCTTATTAGTTATCTATTTTATACATATTAGTGTATATACGTCAATCCCAATCTCCCAATTCATAACCCTCCCCAGGCTTCCCCTCCTTGTTTGTTCTGTACATCTGTGTCTCTATTTCTAACTTGCAAACTGGTTTATCTATACCATTTTTCTAGATTCCACATGTATGCGCTAATATACGATATTTGTTTTTCTCTTTCTCTTTTGAAAGTACGTAAGACTTTTGCAACAATCTATTTATATACAAAGGATATGCCGATATGTGGGATAGGGAAGCAGAATGTGGAGTGTACTTGCTGGAGTAAGACAGACTTGGATTTGAATATAGATGATCTAACATTTGAGTAACATTGGGCAGGGTTCTTTACTTTTTCGATTAAAAGTTTTCATCTGTAAAATGGGTATTAAAGTTTAAAGAGTTAAAAAGGGGAAAAAGGATAAAAGGTTGTTAAGACTTAAGAGATGAGGTACGCAAAATATTGAGTAAAGCTGGAATCCATAAATACTGATAATTGTTATTATGACTTTGGAAAAGTGGCTTTACTTCTCTGGACCTCAAGCTTCCTCATCTGTAACATGAATATGTGAGAAAATTAATAGAGTTATTATGAGTATTAAATGAGATAATACATGTAAGAACTCATTAAATGTTAATTGCTGGGCTTCCCTGGTGGCGCAGTGGTTGCGAGTCCGCCTGCTGATGCAGGGAACGTGGGTTCGTGCCCCGGTCCGGGAAGCTGCCACATGCCTCGGAGTGGCTGGGCCCGTGAGCCATGGCCGCTGATCCTGCGCGTCCGGAGCCTGTGCTCTGCAACGGGAGAGGCCACAACAGTGAGAGGCCCGCGTACTGCAAAAAAAAAAAAAAAAGTTAATTGCTACTGTTATTTATATTATTAATTCAGTTTCAGAACAAATTGGACCAATTTTGAGTCAAAATGAAAGAATTCATACAGATATTTAATATATTTTTTTTGTTGGATTTGGGGATGGCAAGTTATTCATTAGCTTTCAATGTTTCCTTAAGACAGCCGTAGTTCTCAAGTTGTGGTATACAGGCCTTTTGGGGTCACTGAGACCCTTTCAGGGGGTCCATTAGGTTAAAACTATTTTTATAGTAATACTAACTGTTTGCCTTTTCCACTGTTTTTACATTTGCCTTGCTGATACTAAAGGAATAGGGGGTAAAACTGTGGGTATCTTAGTAGATATTAAATGGCAGTGGCACCAGGGTGTACTAGTAATCATTGTATTCTTCACTACCACGCATTCACTGTATAAAAAACAAACAAACAAAAAACAAAAACTCAAAAAGCCAGTTTTACTTGAGTGTCCTTAATGAAGCAGTAAAAATTATTAGTTTTATTAAATCTTGATCCTTGAATGCATTGTTTTACTATTCTATGTGATGAGGTAGGAAATATGCAGAAGGCACTTCTGCTACATATCCAGAGTACATTGTTTGTCTCAAGGAAAACCCTTATGTGTTCTTTTGAGTTGTGAGCTGAGCTAGCCGTATTTTGCATGAAACATCATTTTTACTTGAAAGAATGACTACCAGACAAACTAGGATTATTTAGACTTAGGTATTTGGCAGTGATTTTCTTGAAAACGAAAACAGTGAGACTTGTCACTTCATGGCAAAACAATAGACAATATTTGTTGCTGATGATAAAATTTGAGCTTGCTAGTGAAAATTAAAATTTTGGAAAACTTAAGTCAACTGCTGTGCTCTTGTCAGCTTCCCAGTACTTAAAGAGTTTTCTGATGGGATGGGTGGTGATATTATGAATGTGAGTTTTTGCTATGGTATTAATTATGTCAAGATTTTCAATATTTATATAACTTAATGAACGAATATTTTCAAAGTGATCAGTGTTACAAAATTATGGTAAAAGGCCCTTATAGAAAGCAAGTAACAATACAAAAAGCTTATGTGATATTAGATTTCATATTACAGCTAACCGAAAACTCCTACTTGTCAAGTTTTGGTGTAGTATCAAAGAAGAACATCCACAGTTATCTGAAAATGATATTAATATTAACATATACTTTCTTTTTTCTCACTGCATATATGTGTGGGGCTATTTTTTTTCACATAGGTCAATCAAAACAATGTATCACAACAGATTGAATGTAGAAGCAAATATGAGAATCCAGCTGTCATCTATTAAGTTAGACATGAAAGAAATTTGCAAAAGTTGTAAAACAGTATTTATCACTAAGCTTTTTTTGTATAATATAGTAATTTTTCATAAAATATATTCTCATACTAAATGTCATTAAAAATTTAAAATGCATCAGGAAAGCAGAACATATTTTGTCACAAAACTGGAACTTAATCATTGTCTTGCACATTCTAGAAATGGAAAATATTCTATTTCATCCAACAAATACTTGCAGAGTGTCTGTGAATAAGCAGTTTCCACCTGCAGGAACTCAGTGTAGGTAGGGAGATAGATGTCTTCATTTTCAGATACTAACAATTCACTGAAACAAGTGCTTTAATAAACATCTGTTCAAAGTTGCATATTTTTTTCACCAAAAAAAGATAGCAAACTAAATGCCATTTTATAACTTGATTTTTTTCCCTGTTAACACTATAGAGCAAATCTTTTTTCATGTTAATGTTTATAGATCTATGACATCATTTTATAATAGTGAAAAATTGGAAACAACCTAAATGTCCCATGGATGGGAGAATCAGCTGAATTGTGTTGCATCTCTTATATCAATTTTTAAATTAAATTATAAATCACACTTTAAAAAAATTAAAAAAATAGCATTTTCGCCTTTAATTCCTAATATGGTAAATATTGATAATTATAACTCACTAACAAAAGCTCTTGGGAGTCCTCAATTTTCAAGAACACAAAGGAGGCCTGATACTAAGAAGTTTAAGAGCTGTTTCTTTAAGGAATGGTGGCTAGATTCATCAAATGAACAAAGTTCTAAAGTTTTAATATTTTGCGTATTTCTTTGGAATATGGACTACATACCTCTAGTTTCTTTTCCTGGTTGTAATGATATGTCACTGGATGGAGTTCTGTGTCATTCTCCAAGTAGGCAGAAGGTTCCTGTGTGTGTTTTTAAAGAAGATTTTCATTTAAGATCGCTGCTACCTATATTGTTGCTACCCAGAGTTGAGATAATGGTTAATGGTCACTTTATCAGCGAATTCATTCTTGATACCACTCTTTTGGTTGCGAGCTATTCATGCAGTTTTAAGCGCTGTTCACCATGGCAGGCTACTTAAGGGTTGTAGTGAAATTCACTTTGCTGAAAATAAACTGCCATTTTCTCTGAAGTCTTTTTTTTTTTTTTTCTCTGAAGTCTTTACACTAGGCTAATCTGTCTGCTGTGAAGTCTTCCTGACATTTCATAGCTATTTTCTAGATGGTCAGTCCACAACTTGTGAATGTGTTTGTGAATTAGTTATTTGCCAACAATATAATATGAATTACAGATGGGTTCCATACTGCCATTGATACTATGGGCAGAGCCTCATTGTGGATTATTAACATCTTTCTTTGGGGAATTATATTCTGACTCCTAGAAGTCTAGCCAAATAAATTACTCCATTGCAATCCAACAGTGGCAAGAAACCCCCTTTTCCTGCTTACAATAGAAACAGGAGTGCTAAAGCTTTAATAGAAGCAAGAGAGGCATTCTGAAGCAATGCTCAAGAGACGCAGGTTATCCTAGGCACCCCAGGTGGGTAGAAAGGGTGGTGAGTAACCCTCTCAGGTGAAGCAGGTGTAGAAACTTTGGGTCAACCAGCAATGGTGGAGGGAAGAAGAAGGGATATTCTAGATACTGCTTGCAGGTGATAGATACCCTTTTGCGGCAGTTGCTAAAAAAGTAAGGGATGGGTAGTCCTAGGTTGGGAAATCCATATGTATAGAGTTTTGTTGTGTTGTGCTCTTATGTTTGGTTATCATATGAACTGAACTCAAGAAATAGAACAACAAGCCAGTTGGGAAGGTTGAATTCATAGATTTATAGGCCAGAGGTTTGAATGTAAAAGGAAATGATGAACTCCAGGGGCATTCATAATCAGAAAGAGCAGTGGAAGCCAGGAGGGTGTTGGAATATGCAAGCTGTTCACAAGGGCCCCAAACAAATTCACGTTACAGGGTGGCTGTTAGGGCAGGGGTAGAACTGGTGATCAGCTGGCAGAGTTCAGTCAAAGAATTCTGTGACTCAGCCTGCTGCCTTAGGGTCTCTGGTAGGAAATAGACTTTTAAGAGTGGTATCCATACAGGAAACCTGTTATGGGAAATGGTGCATATAAAGCAGAAATCGAGAACCAGGAGAACCTGTGCACACAGATGAGGCCAACTTGGGAGAACTAGAATTTGACCTGAAGTTGAGCTTGTCTTATTTCTGCTCAAGGGTATTGTTTGACCCCTTGGATTGAGGCAAGGCTGAGCCAAAGTGGGAAGCAGAGTGACCATAGCTAGCTGTGTGTAGTGGAGTGACAGACCTGCCCAAGAAATATTTGTTAAACCAATGGATGGAAGTAAGGCAGGGGAACAACTGGGTCATTACACTCATGTTCTTCATGCAACAGACACTAGGCACCATATTACCTACCCACTAAATATTCTCTAGGCTAGGGTTCAGTAAACTTCTTTTTTAAAGCACCAGATAGTAAATATTTTAGGCTTTATGGGTGATTATGGTCTCTGTTAAGTTTGCCATTGTAGTGTGAAAGCAGCCATAGAAAAATCCATAAATGAATGAGTAGCTATGTTCCAATGAAACTTTGTTTATGGAGACTGGAATTTGAATTTCATGTAATTCTCACATGTCGCAACATATTGGTCTTTTAAAAAAACTTTTCATCCATTAAAAAATACAAAATCCATTCTTAGATCATAGCTGTGTAAGAAAAGGCAATGGACTGAATTTTGGGCCACAGGCTCTGATCTTTGTTTTAGGCAAATAAATGACTATCAGTTATGATGCAGAAAGCGTATTAGCATTACTGAAACAGATGTTCTCTAGGACAATGCTGTTGGTGACACTGTCTTGTTTTATAGGTGACACTGATACAAATCCGTTCAAGAATTTAGATGTGACATCTGCAGCAGGTTCAGATCTCTCAGCTATAAGACAAACTGGATACTTCATAAAGGTTGTCATCTATTATGCACAGAGAGCCAAAATCCGTTACTGAGATTGTCTGGGTGAACTGCCTGCTGGGTCCAGTGATGCACTAGTAGACAGAGAAGTTGAAAAAGAAGGCTGGCATATTCTTTGGATGACTGGCAGAATGTGACACCAATATGGCATCAAGCCCTACTGTGATTCCAAGGACTGCATGACTAAATAAAAATGATTTTTTTGGCAGGGGTGGTTCGAGTAACTTTGATCTTCACTTGGGGAATGTGTAATGCATTATCATTCCATAGTGACACAGGGTGATTGCTTTGGTAATCAGACTTTAAAGATCCTGTCTGTTGATGGATTTTAATGTATTACAGTTATCACCTTTTAGTATTGGGCTTTTTTACACTAAGGGTAATATTGTAAAGAGAAACATCTGCTTAACCTAAAAAAATTAACCTAAAAACGTTAATTTAAGGACTATGATTTCACATGGAAGTTTTTGCCTGGGAGATTTTTGAAATTTTGCTCTCCCCTAGAGTGTTTAAAATATGCTTCTATTTGTAAAAAGCTACTGCTCCCAGAATTTTCTAGGAGAATATCCTTTTGTGTAGGCTACTGAAATCAATAGTAAGTAGAAAATCGTATTCTACAGTGCTAATGTGCATAGAACATAGTGTTATAAATTAATACTAACTACTATTAATTAATGTCTTCAGACTATTAAATAAATTCACGTAAAATGATTTAACAAGGGCTTCCCTGGTGCTGTAGCGGTTGAGAGTCCGCTTGCCGATGTAGGGGACACGGGTTCGTGCCCCGGTCTGGGAAGATCCTACATGCCGCGGAGTGGCCGGGCCCGTGAGCCATGGCCACTGAGTCTGCGTGTCCGGGGCCTGTGCTCCACGACGGGAGAGGCCACAACAGTGAGAGGCCCGCGTACCGCAAAAAAAAAAAAAAAAAAATTTAGCAAGCAGATGTGAACTGGAAATAAACATATGTATTTTCTAGAACTATTGAATCACAAGAAAACTGGAACATCAAAGTACTCTCTGAACCAAGTCACTGTTTTATTTGGTTAGAGTCCCTGCTTTTGGCATGCATCTATTTATACCAGTTATAGAGGATTTGAAAGCAGTGCTGGGAAATGAGGTGGGTGGATTCTCTCAAAGTTGAATCCCATTTTTTTCCTCAGTGAGTCTTCAACATTTTTTTCATCTAGCATTCAACAAAAACTCTGGCAGCCGAGGATGTAAAACATAGATTACATTTTATATAGTTCATATAGCTCATCTACAAACAAAAAGATTTCCTTATAACTTACCTTGAAATCTTTATTTAAGGCCTATACTAATCAGTTTGTCAGTGTGCCACTGCTACTGTTGCACATTTTTGGTCAGAGTGCAGTGCAACTAAAAGCCATCCTGCTAGGAAAAAGATTTGCAGATTGCTGAATAGTGGAAGTTACACACATCTAATTTACAAGTCAGATTAGTGATCAGAGTCATATGAAGTTGATTTTATGGTTTTTAAGCTAGTTTTTCATTGAAGCGATGCCTATAACTGAGGGACAGGTGTGTTGTAACATTTGAATGCCTTAAACTCTTGAATCTGGAATGAAAGAGTTGTCTTATAGATGTTCAGATCCTAAAACTCAAGGATTTTGAAATAAAATGCTGTCATTTATTGTGCCATAATTGAACTGCCCTGCAGATTTTATTTTGGATCACTGTGATTAATATTTGGAAAACTTTCCCATTTTCAAATATAAGGCATTTTAGGAAAGACTATGATTGTGTGTGTGTGTGTTTGTTTAAATAGAGCAGCAAAACGCTTTTACTTTATAGATATATTTAATAAGAAATACATGGATTTAACATTGGTAGACCACTCAAATTAGGAATTCCACTGTCATCTTCTGGAAACCTTCCATAAAGGGGAGGAGACAATAAATAGATCCCTTTGTAGATTGCAATTATTTTTTCCTAAACTTTTTTCAAAATATACAGAAGGATGCAGAGCTATAGCTTGATAGGTTACAGTTATTCTTATTTCACCTGTACTTACTGAAATTGAGAAGACCTCTCATAGAAGTGAGTATGAAAAAAAGTAGTGAATTGCAGAAAGGAAGTGCTGTTTGTTGGGATTTGAGAACATTATTTCAGACAAGCATCTGTGTTAGTCTTTTTTTTTTTTTTTTTTTTTTTTTTTTTTTGCTGTATGCGGGCCTCTCACTGTTGTGGCCTCTCCTGTTGCGGAGCACAGGCTCCGGATGCGCAGGCTCAGTGGCCATGGCTCACAGGCCTAGCTGCTCCGCGGCATGTGGGATCTTCCCAGGCCGGAGCACGAACCCGTGTCCCCTGCATCGGCAGGCGGACTCTCAACCACTGCGCCACCAGGGAAGCCCTGTGTTAGCCTTTTGGATGGTTCTTGGGACAATAATTGACTTGAATGTAATCAGGAGAAGAAGAAAATCCAGTTTTAAAAATGTATTTTTGGCTGTGTTGGGACTTCGTTGCTGCATGCAGGCTTTCTCTAGTTGCAGCAAGCAGGGGCTGCTCTTCGTTGTGGTGTGTGAACTTCTTATTGCGGTGGCTTCTCTGTTGTGGAGCATGGGCTGTAGGCACGTGGGCTTCAGTAGTTGTGGCTCATGGGCTCTGTAGTTGTGGCTGGAGGGCGCTAGAGCGCAGGCTCAGTAGTTGTGGTGCACAGGTTTAGGTGCTCCGTGGCATGTGGGATCTTCCCGGACCAGGGCTCGAACCTGTGTCTCCTGCATTGGCAGGAGGATTCTTTTTTTTTTTTTTTTTTTTTTTTGCGGTACGCGGGCCTCTCACTGTTGTGGCCTCTCCCGTTGCGGAGCACAGGCTCTGGACGCGCAGGCTCAGCGGCCATGGCTCATGGGCCCAGCCGCTCCACGGTATGTGGGATCTTCCCAGACCAGGGCACGAACCCATGTCCCCTGCATTGGCAGGCGGACTCTCAACCACTGCGCCACCAGGGAAGCTCGGCAGGCAGATTCTTAATCACTGCACCACCAGCGAAGTCCAAAATCCAGGTATTTAGAACTAGTTTTCTGTCAGTGGTCAGAAGAATATTTTCTTTTATCTTCCCTCATCCTGCCATGTGGTGAGGTCTTATGAATTTATTTTTGAGATGACGAAACATTGGGATTTATAGGGTCTTGAGAATTCATCAATTACATTTTTGTCCCCAAACTATGTTTTACGTAGGACTTCTTTAGTCATATTTATAGGAGATAAGAAAGCCAGTGAACCCGACTTTCATAGACTCCAAAAAAGACTTCTGAAGAAAGATTACTGTAAGGTAAAATGTAGTAGGCATACATTCCTGTGATTATTTTAGTAGAGCAGTGACTATTTAGGTGGATTCTTTTCCCATTTCCTTTTCCCCAAGGTCGTAGTCACTGGTTAAAGCTGCTTTTCCTTGAGGCGAATGGGAGGTAACTTTGTGAATGGAGATATTGAGGCTATTGTAGACATCAGGAAATGAGTGGATTGCAAAAGAGAGAATGAGATGGTAAATGTGTTAGGTGATAAGATCATAGATAAGCACTCCTTTTTTGGATTGACAAGGGTGCTAGAGTAAGGATATCAGTAGAATAGAGTTCATTTGTTATTACCTTGTACTATTTGCTGTAGAGAATTAAAAACGTGTTTTTATATTGGAGTGTAGTTGATTTATAACGTTGTACAGAATGTTTAGTTGTAGATACCATATATTTTAATCTGAATTTTAAAGTGGGAATTCTCCATTTTGTGTAGTGACTCTTCACTAAATGTATTTATAATTAAATGAAGTGTTTGAGTATAAATAACATACTAATTTACTAAGATAAAATTTGTTTGACCAAATGAGGAATCTCCCTTTTTTCCTTCCCTTGATGTTTAGTCAGTAGCTCCCCACTCCCCTTTTCTGGTAAATTTTTTTTTTTTTTTTTATTTGCGGTACGCGGGCCTCTCACTGTTGTGGCCTCTCCCGTTGTGGAGCGCAGGCTCAGCGGCCATGGCTCACGGGCCCAGCCGTTCCGCGGCATGTGGGATCTTCCCGGACCAGGGCATGAACCCGGGTCGCCTGCATCGGCAGGCAGACTCTCAACCACTGCGCCACCAGGGAAGCCCTTTGGTAAATTTTTATTTCATATTGAGTTGCTTAAAATGAAGGGTCCCTTATTATAGGTAAGCAGTACATGTAATGCAGGGGAATCACACCTGTCATAAGATGATAGGATGATGACTAAGACTTCTTTGTTTCAGGATTTCAGCTGAAGCTCCAACACTGAAAATAAAGGGTAGTAAGCATCCTTATATTCTAAAGAGGAATGTGGGGCTTAGTTAAGAAGAACAGGATTGCGGCATCCACTTCCCATACATAAGTGAAATTAGAAGAGGGGTTTTAAAACTGTCATTCAAGTGAAGAATTGTTAATCTAGTGGAGAGTTATTTCTGTGATATTTCCCTTGTTCTTTCAAAAAGGACCTTTTATTTCCAGTCCAGGATTTGGCTATGTCTTCCAGGAGGGTAGATTGGTATTTAATTTCATGTTTGGTTGTTTAATCAGCTACAGAATCGTTTCTTTTTTCTAAAAATTATGCTTTATTATTTGACCTACATGCTATTTATGATTGTATTCATTAATTTTAAATTCTTTATTTTTAAAACCCCACATCTGTTTATTTTTTTGGCTGTGTTGGGTCTTCGTTTCTGTGCAAGGGCTTTCTCTAGTGGTGGCAAGCGGGGGTCACTCTTCATCGCGGTGCGCGGGCCTCTCACTATCGCGGCCTCTCTTGTTGCGGAGCACAGGCTCCAGATGCACAGGCTCAGTAGTTGTGGCTCACGGGCACAGTTGCTCCGCGGCATGTGGGATCTTCCCAGACCAGGGCCCGAACCCGTGTCCCCTGCATTAGCAGGCAGATTCTCAACCACTGCACCACCAGGGAAGCCCCAGAATCGTGTTTCTTGATACTGCAATGGCAACTTGCAAAGGGTTCTTGAGAGAGCATGGCATACGTTTCCTAGAGTTTGGGGGCGTTCCTGAACTGACTCGTTTCTGGAGGGAAGGAGAGTGATGGAAGCCAGTGAGATGGCATGTTGAGTGAGAGAGCAGTAGTGGAAAGAGTTGACATTTGCATCTAGCGTAGTAAGAAGGCATAAGTTTTTTTTTGTGGACCAAGTGGATGCCATGGGAAGTAACCAGGCTTGAGTAATCTTAATGGATCCTGACAAGGAAGGCTGCTTGCCCTATGAGGGAATTTTGGGTGGGATAGTAAGAGGTCAGCCTGAGAGTGCATCCCACACACCAGGGAACTATTCAGTGTGGAAGATCCAGCCTCTTTGCTTGCTGTAACTTAAGGCGCCCCTGCTGGGAAGACCTGAAATGTACTGTCCAAGCTGGGCTTTGAGAAGGAGAGGAGGTAGCTATCAATAATTACAAAAGTATAACAGATCATCCTGTTTCATGGCTGTCGAGTAAACCCCGGTGGAAGTAGGCACATGGAATACTTGTCCCTCTTCCTCTGCCTATCCTGATCTGGAATGAGGAAGTGAAAAAGGAAGTGGAGAAAGGTGAAAGAGCCAGCAAGGATTTTGAAAGAAACTGATTCTGTTCTTTCTCTTGGCTGTCCTGGGCTGAGGCAGGGTATGGGTACTGTTTGAATAAGATATGAAACTGAAGGTATAAATTGGCTAAGTTATATTTTGCAGTACTTGAAAATGACTGAGAAGCAGCAGGATTTTTATCTGGGATGTTATGGAGAGAGGGGGAAGTGAGATCCAGAGAAGTATATTTGAAGTGATGAAAGGAAATTAGAGCATATATCCCATTGAGTTCATTGTATTTGATCATTTTCTTAGTTTAATAGGATTTTAATTTCATTGAACAAACCTTTAGTAAGTACCTACAATCTGATCTGTAAGATACTCAGTTAAGCATTTCAGGGCAGGCAAAGATGAGGAAGATTTTCTGTCCTCAGGGGGTTTCCGCTTTAGTGTAAATAGGTAAACTTAATCCATGACAGAGCAACATAGGTGCTCTAGACCTATAAGTGGCAATGCTGTGGGGATGTGGAAAGAAGTGAATACCCCTGGGGTTCAGGGCAGGTTTTGTAGAGGAGGCAGAGTTTGGGCTGGGTCTTGAAGGAAGAGAATGGTAACAGCTGGGAAGAAGGGCATTCTGGCGTGAGGGAAGAGTCGAAGGCACGGGATTGGGAATGAACAGATGGCTGGGAGGAAATAATGCTTATCCACACTGAACATTTTACTTTTTAAGAAATGGTTTCCATCACCAGTTAAACGTGTTTGCCCATGTTACAATTCCAGTTGAAGTTTGATTTTTTTTGCATGCCATTTTGCATTTTGTTACTAATGCACAAAGTATATTCCTTTATGAGATACAGTGTGGAAACGTTATTCACGTTAGAACCTAGATGGTTATAAGCATCAAAACCAAACTTCTAAGTCTGATCATAAAGTCTATTACTTTCCTTGATTTAAAACAGTAAAATGTAGAGAAGATGATGATTTTTACATATGATCTTGAGCATTTGGCAGTGCAATTAGTTTCATAACAAGTGATCGTTTTTTAAAGCCTTCCCAGAATAAGAATGAGTATCTTGATGCTAGTGTCACTTTTAAATAGCTATAGTTCCAGGAATGTGTCTGTTCACGTTGTTATCTTAAATACACACCTTATCTATCCATATTGCTGTACTTCAGATGTGAAAGTAAAAATAAAGGTGTGAAGTGCCTAACAGACTTGTATGGATTTATGTAAATCAGAAAACACACAATCCATTAGTGCTGAGGCCCTAATGTATTAAATTCAAGTATGGATTATTTCCTAAAAGTTTTATACACACACACATGCACACACACACGCACACAGTGTGATACCCAGTGATTAACTTTGCCAAAAAAAAAAATTGTAAGAGCTTTTTTTCTCTGAACTCCAGACACATACCCAATTGTCTTGTGGTACCTGCATATGGTTAGTTAAAGGTATTTAAAATACTCAAAACTGAATTGATCTTTTTACCCAAACTTGTTTCGTCTTTAGTCTTCCTCATCTAAGTTAATGACAATTCCACCCATGTTACTCTGACCAGAAACCTTGGAGTCATCTCTGACTCTTCTGTCTTATATCTACACTTCATCTGTCAGTAGTTCATGTTGACTCTTCATCAGAATACTTCTAGAATTTGAATCTGACCACCTCTCACCACCTCCACTACTGCCTTCATCAACCTATTATCATCTCTTGCATTTTTTTTTTTAGCTGCACTGAGTGGCATACAGGATCTTAGTTCCTGGACTAGGGATCAAACCTGTACCCCCTGCAGTGGAAGCGCAGTCTTAAACCACTGGACCACCAGGGAAGTCCCTACTTGGATTATTTTAATAGTCTCCTAACTGGTCTCCTAGCTTCCTCTTACAATCCTCAGCTCAATGTGTAACCCAGCACTTCAGTCTAGTCTCAGTGCAGTAGCCAAAATAATCACAATTAAAACATACGTCAAATCTTGTCTTTGTTCAATTCAAAACTTCAATTGTTTCCTTTCTCATTCACTGTAAAAACTAAAGTCTTTGTAGTAGCCTATAAGGTTCTACATGATCTTGCCCCATCTGCAATCTCATCCTTTGACTGTGTTGACTAACCGCCATTCACAACCTGACTACTGTTCTTGGAATAGCTGGCCTCAGGGCCTTTGCACTTGTTCTTCCCTTTGTCTGGAATGCTCTTTCCCCTAGATAACTGCTTAGCTTATTCCCTAGCTTTTCTTGGGTCTTTTTTGAAATGGTACATTCCTAGTGAGACCTTCCTTAACCGTTTTATTTAAAACATCCCCCTCCTTCCAGTGCGTTATTTTTCTGATTAGCACTTTCCTAAACTAATTGTATATTTTACTTTTACTTTTTTTATGGTCAGTCTTTTTAGGATGAAAGCTTGATGAGGGCAGGGGATTTTGTTTTGTTTACTACTGTACCACCCCATTTAGAATCATTCTTGGCACATAGTTCGTACTTGAATACATAATTATTGAATAAATAAAAGACAATAAAAATTTATTATATGGGGGTTAAACCTGTAGTAAAACCTGATGTACACTTATTGGCGTCTTTGGGCAGTGATGCTATTTCCAAACGTCTGAATATTACTTTTCCTTTTACATTTTTAAAGCAAATGTATTGGGGATGTAATTGACATAAAATAAAAGGCACTTTAAATGTAATGTTCAATGAATTTTGATAGATATATACACCTATGTAACAACTATTATGGTCAAGGTATAGAATATTTCCATCACCTCAAAAAGTTCCCTTGTGTCCTTTTGCAGTCACTTCTCCCTCCCTCCCTCATGCTCATTTCCAGGCAACTAGTAATCTGATTTTTGTCACTAGTTTTCCCTGCTCTAAATTTTCATATAAATAGAATCACATACTATGTACTCTTTTCAGCATGATGTGTTTGAAGCTTCTTCCTATGTTATTGTATGTCTTAGTAATTAGGTCCTTTTCACTGCAGAGTAGTGTTCATTGTATAACTGTGCCACAACTTGCTTATCCACTTACCTGATTGTGGACATTTGGGGTGTTTCTGTTTTGCCTGTAAGGAATAAGCTACCACGAATGCTCATGTTCAAGTCTTTGTGTCTTATGCTTTAATTTTTCTAGGTTAGATACCCAGAGGTAGAATTGTAGTGACATTTGATAAGTGTATGTTTAACTTCATAAGAAACTGCCAAACTGTTTTCAAAGTGATTGTACCATATTCTCCCCAAATGTATGAAAGTTCTAGTTGCTTCACATTCTGGCCAGCACTTGATGTTATCATTCTTTTAAATTCTGACATTTTAGTGGGTGTGTGGTGGTATCTCATTGTGGTTTTAATTTGCATTTCTTTGTTTACCAGTGACATTGATCTTTTCATGTATTTATTGACCATTTTATCTTTTTCTGTGAAGTATCTGTTCAAATCTTTTGGCCATTTTAAAAAATTGGATTGTTTGTTTTCTTGTCATTCAGCTTTAAGAGTTCTTTATGTATCTGGATACAGTCAAACATTTTCTCTTGGTCTGTAGATTGTCCTTTTTCTTTGATTGATGGTGTCTTTTGAAGAGCAGAAGTTTCAATTTTTTAATAAATCCATTTTATCAGTGTCTTCTCCTCCCTTCCTCCCTCCCTTCCTTTTTTGGTTCTTTCCAAGAAATCATTGATTAATTCTAGGTTGTAAAGATTTTCTCCTGTGTTTTCTTCTAGAAGTTTTATAGTTTTACCTTTTACATTCAGTCTCTTGTCCATTTTGAATTAATTTTTGTGTAGAGTGTGAGGTAAGGATCAAGGTCCATTCTTTTCCGTATCGAGTTTTCCAAGGATCACTTGTGGAAAAAACTGTCTTTTCTCCTTTGAGTTATCTTGAAACTTTTGTTAAAAATCAACTAATCATATATTTGTGAATCTTTTCCTAGACTCTATTATGTATTGATCTATATGTCTAACATGCCAACACCACACTGTTTAATACTAAGTCTTGAAATAAGTAGTATAAGTTGTCTGACTTTGTTCTTTTTTGAAATTGTTTACGCCCTCGAAATCCTTTCCATTACCATGTCCTTGAAACTATGTTTTATTTTTAATTTATTTTTTGTTGTTCTTGTTGCTCATGAAAGGGCATTTTAATATTTAACCTTGGCACCTAAGGCCCTCTCCAGTTAGGCTTTAGTCTACTTTTTCTACCTTTATTTTCTCCTTTTTTTATACCTAACAAGTACTCCTGGGTCCTGGTCAGTATTTCTATATTTACCTCCTTTTCTTTGATAATACTCTTTCCTTTGCTGAAAGCCCTTCTTCACCTCTCCCTTTTAAAATCCTAATCATTTTTCAAAGTCTCTCATTTCTTTATGGTGGTGCTTTTCTTACTAGGATATTACAGTCCTTTAAATATTTGTCACATCCTTCTTATTAAATTGTAAGCTCATTGACTGCTTTACTCATCGTTGATACTCCCATAGTGCCTCACTAGCCCAGAGCATGGCACATAGTTAATGTTCTGTAAATATTTATTGAACATTTACATAAAAAATCTTTAAAATAGAAAGCCTTTAGGGTACCTTAAAGTATCAGATCTCCAGTGTGGCTTGTTGAGTGAATAAGCAGATATGTAAGAGTTCACTACCTGCTACAGGCATCATGCTGCCCCCCAAATAGGTCTTTTCGCACAGCTATAGTTTTAGAGTAGGGAACAGAAAGAAATAAAGGGGCCATTATTTCATCTCAGTAGTGTTCACCCAGTAAAGTTGGAGGACTGCTGTGGGCAATTACCCATCCTCTGATATAATCTGTATCTTTCTCTCTTCTTTTATGACAGTCCTTTAATTTAACCTGTGTTGGTCAACATGATTTTTTATTGAGGACAGGTACTATTTATGGTGCAAGGGTGAACCAACTAAGCCCTCAATGACCTGTATACAAATGGTAGACACATGGATATTTTCTTTATGCCATGAGTAAGCGCAGAGATGGGTATCATGGTAGAACAGA